>NW_027362681.1:0-24892 GCF_042186555.1 Aquarana catesbeiana | reverse complement strand
CTTCTCCAGCTGGGCCTCATCCCTCAAGAGCCTTCATCATCACAATCAAGCAGGGGTACCCCATCTTCAACTAAAAGACCCCCCCCAGCAAGCCCGCTACAGCCATCCTGGCTAAAACAAGGTTCCAAGAGATCGAAGGAGAATCTCCCCACTTGAACTGCCACTTCTCTCACAGGAACTCAGTTTTTTCTCATTTTCCCTTTTTTGAAGGGTGCAGCGCATCTGCTGTAGGACTGGTTGGGGCTAGTCCCCGTTTTCCCCGAGCCCATGGGCTCCGAGTCTAATCTTAGTTGGTCTAGGCCCCCCTTTTCTTTTTTTTTTTTTTTTTTTTTTGTTTTTTGTTTTAGATGTGTTTTTAATACTTTGAACATAGAGTAAGGATGGGTTTTGAGAGCCCTCTCCACTGAGCCTTGGGGGAGAGAGGCATTACATGAAGTTTCCCCACATGATCGTGCTGTCCCTTAGTTATCCAAAGAAGGATGGTTATCGACCCTGGGATCCCCACCTCCTTCTGAGCACTGATGGGCCCGGCCTCTCGACCCATCCTGTAAGGGATTCATGATTACCCCCGTTGTTTGGGAGGTTCCTACATAGTCACACCCACACTGTATAGGTGGCAAAAGGGGTCAACATGGAAATTGTATATTATCCTCCCCCCTTTTTTTTTTTTTTTCTCTCCCTTATTATTTTCTTTATATATTGATTTCCTTTTCCATGTTCACCCCATGTCTTCACATATTTTGATATGCTCTGTCTAATTTTCTACTTAATAGACCGGAACACGGTCTCAGGCTTAATTGTTTAGAGGAACTGGGGCTGTGGTGGACCCAGTGCGCTTCTAATTACGCCTTACGCTCCCCTGAGGTGTTTTTTTGGTTGGTCTCCCTGTTTTCAGGAGGCCCTGGCCCGAGTGGCCTTTAGGGTAGGTTAGACATTTATTCCTACCCTTTTGACTGTGCGAGGTGATCTTTTTTTTTCTTTTCACCTCCTCAGTACACTTATCAGTCTTGATTGAAGTTTTATCGACGCTTTATGTTTATTACATGAAATTAATCGTTCTTCTCTTGTCTCTTCCTTCTGCTCTTTCCCCATCCGCTCTCTATACCTTCCTGTACTCCTCTGTAGGTTCTACCGGTCTCAGGGGTGGTCCTGATATCCCCTTGCCGGACCCGAGCAGACATCTCGCCTCACCAACAGAACACAGTCAGCTTTCACGTTCCATGGGTAACGGTAAGCCGCAGTATAAATTGACAGTTCTCTCCCCTCTGGACCATGGTTAGTCTAAAAGATCGGAATATCCCCCTTAGAATCATCTCACACAACGCCCAAGGCTTGAACTCCCCAATTAAACGCAGAAAGACCTTTCAGTCCTACCAATCTATGCATATTGACGTCCTTCTTTTACAGGAAACACACTTCCCAGTACACTACAAACCGTCATTTCTCCACCAACACTACCCACAATTCTTCTTGTCCTCAGCCGAAAACAAAACAAAAGGGGTGGCCATCTGCTTTGCCAAGCATTTAAATGTCTCACAACCGGAGACGATAGTCGATCCCAAGGGGCGGTTCCTGCTAGTATCCGGTTTCATTGAGGGTGAACTTTATACATTTGTTTCATATTATGCGCCTAACAGAGGTCAAAGATCATTTTTTGATCTGTTACTCAAAAAATTAAAACCCCACCTTAAAGGTACAATATTTATGGGAGGAGACTCGAACGTCGCTTTCGACTCCGCACTTGACAGACTAGCTAATGGAACTTCTAAATCTAAACGCCCATCAAAACAGAGCACTAAAATAGCAGCTCTATTATTTGAGGAGGGTTTGGTGGATATTTGGAGGGAAGCTAACCCGCACAAAAAAGATTACACCCACTTCTCGGTCCCGCATAATTCCCTGGCCAGGATTGACCACATCTTCACACGATCGCGCACAATCCCGCTTGTCCTCAACTCTAAGATTATGGACTCTCTGTTGTCTGACCACGCAATGGTCTTGGTAGTGGCTCAGAAAGGAGGTTCCTCCAAGGGTCCGCCACGTTGGAGATTACAAGAATCTCTCCTCAATGATCCCATAAACTGTCAGGGCATAGTGGAAAACATCAAAGATTACTTTAGAATTAACCAAACGGGGGAGGTCTCTCCTTCCACCGTTTGGGCAGCCCATAAGCCGGTGATAAGGGGCCACATAATCAGCTTATCCTCACATCTTAAAGCAGCCCATAAAGCCGACATCCTAAAACTCACAGCGGACTACAGGGCAGCGGCTAAAGCACATAAGAGACTACCCACATCAGACTCCTTGGAGACCCTTGACCGCACTAGGACGGCACTTAATCTAGCTCTAACTTCTGCAGCGGAGAAACACTTGAGATGGACAGGAGCCAAGTTTTACTACCAAACAGACCGCTTGGGCTCCAAACTAGCAGCCAAACTCACCCCAAAACACCAAACATTAGCGTTTCCTAAAATCAAAACGGCATCAGGAGACCTGACGCAGAACCCTTCTAAAATTATGGAAGCCTTCTCCATATTTTATACTGATCTATATAAATCCTCTAAGCCTCCATCACTGCAACAAAGGGACCGCTTCCTCAGGGACTTACCCCTACCAGCCTTAACCAAAGACCATAGGGAGTTGCTTGAGGACAAGATCACAGAGGAGGAAGTATTGGATACGATTGCCTCGCTTAAAACGGGTTCTGCCCCAGGTCCAGATGGCCTATCCACTGGGTATTACAAAAAATTTGCCACTACCCTTGCCCCCCACCTAGCTAAATTCTTCAACTCCCTCAGGGATGGAGCCCTCCTGGGACCTGACCTTAACTCGGCATATATCTCGGTGATACCGAAGCTGGGGAAGGACTCAAGTGAATTGGGGAACTATAGGCCCATTTCGCTAATTAACAACGATATCAAACTCCTGACAAAAATTCTAGCGAATAGAATGGCGAGCTTCATTGCCAATTATATTCACAATGATCAGGTGGGCTTCATCCCTGGTAGACAGGGGCCGGACCAAATACGTAGGACGATAGACATTATATCCCTTCTAAAGTCGTGCTGGGATGGAGGCTCACCGCAGCGGGGCTTCCTCCTCTCCATCGATCTACACAAGGCATTTGACTCCATTAACTGGGATTATTTAACTGACATCTTACAGCGCTGGGGATTCGGTCCCTTCTTTCTGAACTACATTAGATCCCTATACTCGACCCCGTCTGCTCAGGTCCGCCTCCTAGGAAGGTATTCAGAATCATTCCCTATTAACAGAGGAACCAGGCAGGGATGCCCGCTCTCCCCCCTCCTCTTTGCTATAGCAATTAAATCACTAGCTATAGCGCTTAGAACCAACCCAGATGTCAAAGGGGTCCAATGTAGAGACCAGGAGCATAAATGTGCTCTATATGCGGATGACCTGCTTCTCTACATCACCTCCCCTCTCATTTCCACTCCTATGATTTATAAGATCCTCCAAGACTTCAGCATCGTTTCTGGCCTAAAGGTTAACATGTCCAAGTCTATCGCGCTGAACATTACAGTCCCTCAGGATACACTAAAACAGCTTTCTTCTAACTTTAACTTCTCCTGGGCACCCACAGATATCCCATATTTAGGTATCCACTTAACTCCAGACATCCAAAAACTGTTTGACGCTAATTTCCCCCCCATGATCCGTAAATGTAAGGAAGACCTCGACAGGTGGGCTAGATGTGGGCTATCCTGGCTGGGCAGAATACACGCCGTCAAGATGACGTTACTTCCCCGTCTCTTATACCTTTTTCGCTCTCTTCCTATTCCTATTAAGAAATCAACCCTCCTCAAATTTCAATCTGAAATCGTCCGCTTTATTTGGGGCCGTAAAGGGTATAGATGCCCCTCCAGTATGTTGACCCGTCCTAAAAGTCAGGGAGGCCTCGGTCTCCCTGACCTGTGGGGCTACTATCGAGCAGCTCAGCTCTCCCAAATTTAGACGGCGTTTGCTCGAGGCCCGAAACCAAGTTGGCTGGCCATGGAAAGACAAGCAACCCCTCGGAACACGATCGACTATCTTCTCTGGTGTTCCCCTACTGATAGACCGGCTATACTATCTCCTACCCTATCCCACTCGTTGGCCTTGTGCACAAAACTCTTTTCACATAATAACCTGGTTTCACCTCTCAAACCTTTAGCACACTTATTCCATAACCCAGCTTTTCCACCGGGGATGGTAATCAGGGCCTTCAAGTGGTGGACGGACAAGGGCCTCTATAGGATAGGCCATTTCCTCTCCCCTAGGGGACCAATCACACTGAACCACTGTCGAAACGAGCTAGACATGCCCCAATCAGAGTTTTTCAGATTCTCACAGATACACCACTACATCCACTCCATATGGAAGCAAAATCAAGGTAGGTCATCTTTGACTCCATTTGAACAATGGTGCTCCACTTCAGAAGTCCAGAGGGGGGGAATCTCCATAGTCTATTCTGCCTTAAAATCTTCAGCGGAGAAACCGAGATATGCACGGGCCTGGGAGGAGGATTTGGACAACTCCTGGACTTTAGAGGACTGGTACTCCAGGTTTGAACGATCATTCAAAGGTATTCTAAACATATCATTGATAGAAGCCAGTATTAAAGTCATAACAAGATGGTACTACGTACCGGCTCGTTTAGCTAACATCTTTCCAGGATCTTCCCCTCTGTGTTTCAGGGGCTGCGAGATGGAGGGAACAATGATACACATATGGTGGACGTGCCCCAGAATCAGATCGTTCTAGGGTAAGGTCTTCCGCACGATCAGCTCTGTTTTACAGCAAAAAGTCTCCCCTGATCCTTCCATCGATTTGCTTAATAGGAAGATCAGGACTTTTTCCAAATTTTCACAGAAGCTAACTTTCTTTATACTCTTAGGAGCTAAAGCTTCTCTAGCAAAGTGCTGGAAGAAACCCAGCGTTTCAATAAAAGTTTTTAAAAGGAAGGTGTCATGGATAATGGCACAAGAACAAATCGTTGCTAAAATTAATGACAAAAACGAAACATTTTTCGCTATCTGGGAACCATGGGCCAAATACTGTAAGGTACCCCTATTTCCGGGCATACCACAAGATACAGAGTAAGATAGAACCGTTTACAGAGTACTCCCCCCTCTCTTTCTACCCCTCCTCGCTCTTTCTTCCTTCCCTCTCTTCTCTGAAGACTCTCTTGTCTCCTTTGTTGGCTAACAAAGACTAAGCTCTCTCAGGTGAAGCCCGAGAACGGGCGGTATTGTTACACTTTTTAATTTTCTTTATCTCATGTTTTTTCTGTTATCCCAGTTGCCTTTCCCGAAATCATTGGGCGGCAAGGCAGGTTTTCATTCACAACGCCTTGTGCAGAGAACAGAGACAATCCTTAGACTGTTCGCAAAACACGATTAACTTAGCATGGTACAATTTTTGTTTTTGGGCAAAGTCGCAGGAACCTGGAACTCAGGCCCCCCGGACAGGCCACAGCGAGTTCCAATGGGGGTGGTCTGTCCATCGGGCAGAGGTCTGAGTAGGAACCTATCGGTCCTGCGGTAGTCCCCCAGGTTCATCTCCGTTTATTTTTTCTTTTAGCCTTGTTTCCTCTCTCCTGTTTTGTAGTCTACTCATCTGGCCCTTTATTCTCATGCAGAATACAGGCCTCGCAACCTCACATTTGTGCTTTAATGATTTCGAGAAGGGAAAGCAGATGTTTGTCACTCCGTTGATTATAACCTTTGAAACTGTATGAGATCCATGCCTGGAACTTACTGTTAAGATATCTTTGTATAAATCATCCATTTTTCAAAATAAAAATTATTTGAAATTAAAAAATGGTCGCGCTTCATGGGTCATAGCTCCGCGACCTGGAGTAGCCGAAGTCCTACTCCACCACTGGTAAAAATGTGGGGCTCCTGCCACATATAGTTCCAGAGATACGGGACTCCTTGGACAGCCTGTCAGAAACTATATACAGAGCAGCCAGTTTAAATACAAGCTGGCGCACGCTGTTTGCAGCAGACTGAGAGGATGAGCTCACAGTGCCTCTGACTTCTTTTCAGAGGCACTGAGCTCAATGGACAGCTTGGAACCTTGGACCAATGGTAAAGTACCATTGGTGAAAGCTGAAAATGCTTCAGTGGAGGCTCTCCTCTCACTGCCGTGTCATAGAAGGGGGTATGTGTCTTCCTGCCCAGCCCTCTTAAAGTGGAGTTCCACACAAAAGTGGAACTTCCTCTTGCCCATCTCCTCCCCCCTCCGGTGCCACATTTGGTACCTTTCAGGGGGGAGGGGGGAACGGGTACCTGTTTTTGACTGCCAGGTTCCCTTTCTAGGAATGGCGGCAGCAGCACCCGATAGTCGATCCGAAAATCGGCTGGGGTGCCGACTTTGCAGGCTCTCTGGACAGGTAAGTGTCACAATATTAAAAGTCAGCAGCTGCAATATTCATAGCTGCTGACTTTTAATTTTTCGTGGGGGGGCTGGAGCTTTTAAGGTTTACCCATAATCCCAAGTTTTTCTCACACAGTTAAGAGTCAGAATCTGCTGCTGCTGCTGCTGAAAAAGTACCTTTTAATCAAGCTAAAGGGGAGGCTGTGCAGAGGGACACAGAGACACAAACAACAAAATCTGTCTGACAGTGTATTGTGAGTACCTGAGTATTGTGAGTACCTGAGTATTGTGTGTATTATGAGAACCTGAGTATTGTGTGTATGTGAGTACCTGTGTGTTGTAAGTGCCTGAGTACCTCTGTATTGAGAGTACCAGAGTATTGTGAGTACCTGTGTATGGTGAGTACCTGTGTATTGTGATTACCCATGTGCTGTGAGTACCCGTGTGCTGTGAGTACATGAGTGCTGTGAGCGGACATGTGCTGTGAGTGCTCGAGTGCTGTGAGTGCAGCTGTGCTGCGAGTACCTATGTATTGTATTGTTGAGTACCTGTGTATTGTTGAGTATTAGTGTCAGGAATCTAGTTGTTAGTTAATTTGGACAGGGTATAATCCCCAATCCCCATTAAATTAGTGGGTACGATGCCCAGCGGGTGTGGAAAAGCGCCTCAGTGTACATCTTGCGCATGTATGCGTTCCTTGATCATCGAGGACGAATACTACTGTGCAAAATGTAAGCACGTTGTTTCCCTGGAAGCTCAGGTTCTGAATCTAGGGAAGCAACTGTCAACACTGAGAAGAATCTCCATACTAAAGGAGAGTTGAGATCGTACCAGGCAGGTGCCAGCAGGGGTCAGCACAGAGGCGGGTGGAGATAAAGAGGGGCAGGCACCAGAGCAGAGTAGATGGCTGACAGTCAGGAAGGGTAGAGGGGAAAGCGTCAGGGAGGCCGGTCCTGGGCTGGAACATTCCAATAAGTACGCCCGTTGCGTGACATTGGTGAAACCAGTCAGGGACCAGCATTGCTGGAGCAGAGTGAAGCCCCTAGATGCCAGGGGGATAACTCCTCCAGTGAGGGTGGGAGTAAAGCCAAGGGAAAGGAAAGACAGATTCTGGTGGTAGGGGATTCAATTCTTAGAAGAACAGAGAGGGCAATCTGTCACAAAGACCTGAAGCGCCGAATTGTATGTTGTCTACTGGGCACTCAGGTTCAGCACATCACGGATCTGGTGGACAGATTACTGGGTGGGGCTGGGGAAGACCCAGCTGTCATGGTGCACGTTGGCACCAATGACAAAGTCAGAGGAAGATGGAATGTCCTAAAAAACAACATTAGGGACTTAGGAGCTAAATTAAGGAAAAGGACCCCCAAAATAGTATTCTCAGAAATACTACCGGTACCTCGAGTCACACCAGAAAGGCAGAGGGTGGTGATAAATGGGGAGTACTCCATGCTGGGACCAATCCTATTTAATTTATTCATAAACGACCTGGAGGATGGGATAAACAGCTCAAGCTCAGTATTTGCAGACAATACTAAGCAAAGCAGGGCAATAATTTCTCCACAGGATGTGGAAACCTTGAAAGAAGATCTGAACAAATTAATGTGGTGGGCAACTGCATGGCAAATGAGGTTTAATGAATAAAAATGTAAATGAATGCATTGTGTGGCAAAAATATGAATGCAATCTACTCACTAGGGGGAGAACCTCTGGAGGAATCTAGGATGGAAAAGGAACTGGGGGTCCTAGCAGATGATAGGCTCAGCAATGGCATGCAATGCCAAGCTGCTGCAAGCAAAGCAAACAGAATATTGGCATGCATTAAAAATGGGATTAACTCCAGAGATAAAACGATAATTTTCCCACTCTACAGGACTCTGGTCCGGCCGCACCTGGAGTATGCAATCCAGTTCTGGGCACCAGTCCTAAGGAAGGATGTGCTGGAACCGGAAAGAGTCCAAAGAAGGGCAACAAAGCTCATAAAGGGACTGGAGGACCTTAGTTATGAGGAAAAGTTACGAGCACTGAACTTATTCTCTTTGGAGAAGAGACGCTTGAGAGGGGATATGGTTTCAATATACAAATACCGTACCGGTGACCCCAAAATAGGGATAAAACTTTTCCGCGAAAGGGGATTTATAAAGACACGTGGCCATTCACTAAAATTAGAAGGGAAGCGGTTAACTGAATAGAAGGTTCTTTACTGTAAGAGCGGTAAGATTGTGGAATTCTCTTCCACAGGCAGTGGTTTCAGCGGGGAGCATCGACAATTTAAAAAAAACTATTAGATAGGCACCTGAATGACCACAACATACAGGGATATACAATGTAATACTGACATATAATCACACACATAGGTTGGACTTGATGGACTTGTGCCTTTTTTCAATCTCACCTACTATGTAACTATGTAACTATATGGTAATTAACCACTTGACACCGGGCCAATTCTCACACTTCTCTCCTACATGTAAATATCATAATTTTTTTGCTAGAAAATTACTCAGAACCCCCCAAACATTATATTTTGAGTGGCAGTGATCTTCGACCCAAGCCAACCCTTTTTTGAAGCCAATTAGAGCCTTAGGCTCTAATCATGTGCTAAAAAAAAACATTGAAATTCATGAGTACGGCACCCTGCAGGTAGATAAGGGGCCGGGCGCATGGATTAGGGGGGCCTTGGTGCCTTATCTGCATTTAATTAGCCTCAGAACCTGTGTAATTCAAAGGTGTTCGGGTTTAAAGGGATGAGGTGGCAACTCTGCACTCAGCCCTAGTTTAGACTGGAGTGTTTTGACATGCGATTTGACATGTCAAATGGCACCGTCCTAATCGGTGCAGCGCCGCATCTGCGGCGCTGCACCACTTTCAAAAACTAGTTTCTGTTCTACTTTTTGCGATTTTGGGCTGCGATTTACATTGTGCAGAAACCTGCACAGATGTCTCTGAAATCACTGCCGAAATCGGGACTGACATGCGGGAGTGAAATCGTACAAGTTCAGCTGAACTCGCATGGCTTCATTCCCACAGCTCAGTGTGAACCTGGACTCAATGTGTTAAACTAAAAGATTTTAATACTACTTTAAGCATATACAATGTCATAACCCCTAGATACACACATGCAACACATGAATGTTATCACACCACTGCAATACTTAGGATTACTATAACGGCAAGTGTGATTCTTTGGAAAGTATCTTTTCAAAAGTCATGTCATGTAAGTGAACAACTAATTATAGTAATCACAGCTGGTTTAAACTACTTGTAACAGTTTGTGCATAATTCGTACTCAAAAGCATCATTCTGGTGTTACTTGTGAAACAGAACACCTGTTTGTTGTTTAGCATGTGTTTATGCAGATGATTGCTGTTGTCAAAGCACCTTGATGCAGACTAGGCTTGTTTACATTTTTTTCTCCCTGAAGAATTAACAGTGTTCTTTTTATAAATTTTCAGCTGATTCTAATTTCAGAAGCTGCTATACTTTGGGTGAAATGTGCAACAAGCAAGTAATCATTCAAACATAAAATAAGTTGGCAAATACCTGTATATTTATCTTGACTGATGTTAGTATTTAAAAAGTGTCATATAATACACTGTAATAATAAAGGTGAAACAATCTGCTGCAATATGACTTGTGGACTGGATATACATAATATTTTTGTATGAAATATCAATGCCAGTTGGAAGGGCTTGTACACGCTGGAATTAATGTACTTTTCTCCTATATAGAACAGGAAACCGTTGGTTACCTAAGAAAAGATGATATTAATGTACAACTAAAGGCTCCTTTGTGCCAAGTCTGAAATCCAGTAACTATGGGGGTCATTTACTATAGCGCGTATATGAGATTGCGCAGTACATGATAATAGCGCCCAATTAAGACTTCAACTGGGCGGACATGCCTGTCAAATCGGTATATGCAGAAATAGTTAAAGTCAATAGGGCTCAAACCTGCAAAATCAAAAGTCCTCATTGAAGGCTCGTATGTAAGTTAAAAGAGAAGGGGAAACGAATGCGCAAAACCAAATTAGCTTAAATAACAATAATTAAAGGATGTGAGAAGCTGCCAACATGAAAAAGGGTTCCTACACAGAAAAAAGTAAATATATATATATATATATATATATATATATATATATATATATATATATATATATGTATATATATATATATATATATATATATATATATATATATATATATATATATGTATATATATATATATATATATATATATATATATATATATATATATATATAAAGTATGTGGTGCTAATTAAAGTGACATGAAAAAACAAATAAATAAATCTAAACACAATAACTTCCAGTTGCCATCAGATATATGCTGCAGCCTTTATGTAAGTACATAAACGTGACAACTCTCACTACAACGTAAAATAATTCAAAACGGTGTAGGTAATTAAAGTGCAGATAAATTCCAACAATTACACTAATATGAACAAAGATACGAAAGGTAATTAAAAACATCAAATTTTCTCATAAAGTGGCAGGCCTGTAATGTATTCTCTCTCCATAGACAGTAGTATGTCTTCCTTGTCATGGACTCTGGCAAAGCGTTATGTCAACAAGTATAACAGCTCCTACAGTTCCGTGACGATCGTTGGAAGTCAATCGATTGCTGTGATCTGTTTATTCCATATTGAAGGCTTGACTTGACCCGTAGGGGTCTCCAATAGAGGTGAGAGGCTGGGGAAACGTGTGACGCACCACGGATTGTGTTAATGATTGTAGGAAGCTGACACAGATCAATTCATTTTTGCACTTGCACTTTGTTGCTTTGTTTGCATGAACTATTTATGGAGGTTTACTCTCTCCGCACTGGAGCTTACCTGCACTTTTTGGACTTTGCACTTTATTTTATGCACTTTATGAGAAGATTTGATGTTTTTAATTACCTTTCGTATTTTTGTTTATATTAGTGTAATTATCTGCACTTTAATTATCTACACCTTTTTGAATTATTTTACATTGTAGTGAAGAGTTGTCACGTTTATGTACTTATATACCGGCTGCAGCATATATCTGATAGCAACTGGAAGTGATTGTGTTTAGATTTATTTATTCATTTTTTCATGTCACTTTAGTTAGCGCCACATACTTTATTCGTATGTAAGTTATTTGCCATGTATGGGGACCTGGGTCCTGGGGGACATGTATCAATGCAAAAAAAGTTTTTAAAACAATAGTTTTTAAAGGAGCAGTAATTTTAATGAAGCTTAAAGTGAAACAATAGAAATGGAAAATTCCTTTAAATATCGTGCCTGGGGGTCCCCTTAGTCTGCCTGTAAAATGGCGCATCTTTGCAATGTCTAGAACATGCAGCAGCAAAAATGAAATTTCTAAAGAAAAAAATGTCATTTAAACTTGCTCGCAGGTGTAATGAATTCCCGGCTACTGGCAATATAGATTGAAAAAAAATGTTTTAAAAGGCATGCGTGCAGTCCCCCCAGTCCATACCTAGCCCTTGTATGGATTTTAAGGGGAACCCCATGCCAAAATGTAAAAAAAAATTGACGTGGTATCCCCCCAAAATTCATACCAGACCCTTATCTGAGCATGCAGCCTGGAGGTCAGGAAAAGGGGGGGACAAACGAGCATCCCCCTCCTGAACCGTACAAGGCCACATGCCCTCAACATGGATAGGGTGCATTGGGGTCCCCCCCAAAGCACCTTGTCCCCATATTAATGGGGACAAGGGCCTCTTCCTGACAACCCTGGCCGGAGGTTGTCGGGGTCTGCGGGCGGGGGGGTTATCAGAATCTGGAAGCCCCCTTTAACAAGAGGGCTCCCAGATCCCAGCCGCCCGCCTATGTGAATGTGTATGGGGTACTTCGTACCCCTGACCATTCACCAAAAAATTAGTGTAATGTGACAAAAAAACAATAGCAGATTTTGACCAGTCCTTTATTAAAAATGTCGTCTTCTTCTTCCCCCGCTTCTTCGTTCAGTCTTTCTCCGGCTTCTCCTTCCCCACTTCTTCCTCTGGTCTTCTTCTTCTTCCTTCGGTCTTCCTCCAGCTTCTTCTTCCCCCCTTCTTCTTCCTCTGGTCTTCTTCCTCTGCCTCCACTGCCGCCACTGACCCACTGAAGATGAAAAAAATTAACCTCCTCCGATGATGCGATGGGGCAGATGTCATCATTCAGAGACCCCGCCCCTTGTGACTTCACCGCCTGCGGCAAGTATGGGTCAGTGATGGCACAAGGGAGTGGGGTCTCCGGATAATGCCCTCTGGTGACCACGCCCCATAGTTAATTATGACATGTGCACCATGGAAGTGGACAGATCGGCAGGCTGCAGCGTCAGAGCAGGGTTGTTTTTGGATCTTCAGTGGGTCGGTGGTGGGAGCTGGAGGAACAAGAAGAAGACAGGAATAAGAAGCGAGGTAAGAAGCCGGAGGAAGAAATGGGGGAGGAAGAAGACATTTTTAATAAAGGACTTGTCAAAAATTGGATATTGTCTTTTGTCACATTACACTATTTTTTTGGTGAATGGGTAGGGGTACGATGTACCCCATACTCATTCACATAGGGGGACAGGATCTGGGGGCCCACTTGTTAAAGGGGGATTCCAGATTCTAATAAGCCCCCCGCCCGAAGACCCTGACAACCACCAGCCAGGGTTGTCAGGAAGAGGCCCTTGTCCCCATCAACATGGGGACAAGGTGCTTTGGGGGGGGACCCCACTCCATGATGAGGGCATGTGGCCTTGTACGATTCAGTTCATCCCTCCCTTTTCTGACCTGCCAGGCTGCATTCTCGGATAAGGGTCTGGTATGGATTTTGGAGAGACTTCACGCCATTTTTTTAATATATTTTTGCGTAGGGTTCCCCTTAAAATCCAGACCAGACCCAAAGGGCCTGGTATGGACTGGGGGGACCGCACACCGTTTTTTGTCTTGATTTTTGAATAGCCAGATTTTTGGAATTCCACACCATAATATTATTGAATACTTACATACCATTGCATGCATTTGAAGAGTTAAAATGATGTAATCAACTAAACTGATGTGCATTGGCTAATTATGCTGCTGAGTACAAAGTTTTCACTAGGTGATACCATCGGTGGGATTCAAAACCATGGCTTGAACCTTTGAAGCTAGCAGATCATACCACTCAGGGCCGATCCTAGGGTCACAGACGCCTGGGTGCAGAAATATTTCTGGCGCCCCCACGTGGGCATGGTCATCTTGCTAACTCCTCTCCTTTACAAATGTTTCTATGGCAACGACTCACAGAGATGCTTTCCTAAGGAGTCTTTGTTACCCTGGGATCCTCCTAGAATCTCTTAACAATAAATAAAATACAGGAAGAGAAGCAGAGTACTCTAATGGGACCTGGATGGGGGTCTCTCTAATGGACACAGAGAGGGCATCTGTTAGAGTGTTAGAAAGAGCCCCCAGACATACTACAGGAGATGGTCAGAGACTGCAGATACAAGAGATGGTCAGGGACTGCAGAAATAATACAAGAGATCAATGCAGGATCGTCAATGCCCATCAAATGCAGCTTATCAGTGCCCATAGAATGCAGCCTACTAGTGCCCACCAAATGCAGCCTTACCAGTGACCATCAATTGAAGCCTTATCAGTACCCACAAATTTCAGCCTTATCAGTGCCCACCAGTTGCAGCCTAGCAATGCCCACCAATTTCAGCCTACCAGTGCCCACCAATTGTAGCCTACCAGTGCCCACCAATTGTAGCCTACCAGTGCCCACCAATTGTAGCCTGCCAGTGCCCACCAATTGCAGCTCACCAGTGCCCACCAATTGTAGCCTACCAGTGCCCACCAATTGTAGCCTACCAGTGCCTACCAATTGTAGCCTACCAGTGCCCACCAATTGCAGCTTACCAGTGCCCACCAATTGCAGTCTACCAGTGCCCACCAATAGCAGCCTACCAGTGTCCTTAGATGGATCACACAGAGCAGCGATCTCCTGCTATCACGGAGCTTGGATTCAAACTCGCGTGCTCCTATGATAAACATCACACTGATTCAATTTCACAGCATTGGATCAGTGTGCCGTCTATTACAGGAGCCCGGTCTAGGAGGCAAGACTTTGTTACAGTGCCGCTGGGCATTTCAGGAAGCTCAGTGCAGTATGTGTGACCAGGACTGGTGCAAGGATTTTTGTCTACACAGGCAAAGGTGTATTTTGGTACCCCCCACACCCTTCCTTCCACAATGAAATTCCCCTTTACATCAAAGTCCCCGACATTTCCGCCTTACAATCAAAGTTCTCAGTGCCCCTCTTACATCAGAATCAGCAGAGTTCACAAATCACAGCGGCCCTTTCCCATGTGATCAGCTGTGTTCAATCACCCCATCAGTACCCATCAATGCCGCCTATCAGTGCCCATCAGTGCAGCCTATCAGTGCAGCCACATGAGTGCACATCAGTGAAGGAGAAAAATTACTTATTTGTAAAATTTTATAAAAGAAACTTTTTTTTTAAAACATTCTTTTTTCATTCGTTTTGCAAAAAAAAGAGGTGATCAAATACCACCAAAAGAAAGCTCTATTTGTGGGAAAAGAAAAGATAACAATTTCATATGGGTACAGTGTTGCAATTGTCAGTCAAAGTGTGACAGCGCTGAAATCTAAAAATTGGCCTGGGCAGTAATGTGGGTGTAAGTGCTCGGTATTGAAGTGTTTAATACATGTAGCTTCCACAGTCCTAGCACAATAAATATACATAAAACATACATTTCATCTGCTTACCACAAAACATGACATCTTAAACTTATGAGGTGACATGCGTTTGTCATCTGCTGAATATTTGCAGCCACTTTTCTCAAAGATCAACACTGCAGGTAGAGTAACTTTCTCCCAAGAGTGGCCTTTCACCACTCTGTCTACTCCGGTATTAGGCACTAGGGATGAGCCGAACACCCCTAGGGTGTTCGCAGGTTCGGTTCGCACCAGAACATGCGAACGGACCGAAAATTCGCACAAACGTTAGAACCCCATTGACGTCTATGGGACTTGAACGTTCGAAATCAAAAGTGCTAATTTTAAAGGCTAATTTGCATGGTATTGTCCTAAAAAGGGTTTGGGGACTCGGGTCCTGCCCCAGGGGACATGTATCAATGCAAAAAAAACTTTTAAAAACGGCCGTTTTTTCAGGAGCAGTGATTTTAATGATGCTTAAAGTAAAAAAAAAAAAATATCGTACCTGGGGTGTGTCTATAGTATGCCTGTAAAGTGGCGCGTGTTTCTCGTGTTTAGAACAGTCCCTGCACAAAATGTAATTTTTAAAGGAAAAAATCTCATTTAAAACTGCTTGCGGGTTTAATGTAATTTCGGGTCCTGGCAATATGGATGAAAATCAGTGAGACAAACGGCATGGGTACCCCCCAGTCCATTACCAGGCCCTTTGGGTTTTGTATGGATATTAAGGGGAACCCCGCACCCAAATTAAAATAAGGAAAGGTGTGGGGCCACCAGGCCCTATATAATCTGAACAGCAGTATACAGGCGGTGCAAACAAGACAGGGACTGTAGGTTTGTTGTTAAGTAGAATCTGTTTGTAATTTTGAACGGGTACATTTTTAACGTGTTTAGCTCCAGCCAAAAAAACTTTTTTTAAGCTTTTTGGAAAACATAGGGAAGGGTTATCACCCCTGTGACATTTGTTTTGCTGTCTGTCCTCCTCTTCAGAAGATTTCACCTCACTTTTTGTCCGAATGACAAATGTTTTTTGAAAAGCATCAGTGGAAAGGAGAAATGTTTTCCCCATATTAACTCTTACAGGAGAGAATTTCCCTTCCTAGGGGTAGATTTCATCTCACTTCCTGTTGTCTCCTTCCGTTTGCAAGTAGGAGTCGTTTGTAAGTTAGATGTTTGAAAGTAGGGGCCTGCCCTATATACTCAGCAGAAATTTGGGCCTTAGGTGTTGTTGTCGCCACAACACTGTAAGCCCTCACAGAGTCCTGCTGTGAAATATTAGATCAAGAATTGTAATTACATGCCCCTGTTGAACAGGGGCAGAAAAATTGGGCCTTTGGTGGTGGTGGTGGTGCTGATGCCACAACATTGTAAGTCCTCACTCGCTCTTGGTGGGCGCAGAAATGGGCCCTGCTGTGAAATATTAGATCAAGAATTGTAATTACATGCCCCTGTTGAACAAGGGCAGAAAAATTGGGCCTTTGGTGGTGGTGGTGGTGCTGGTGCCACAACACTGTAAGTCCTCACTCGCTCTTGGTGGGTGCAGAAATGGGCCCTGCTGTGAAATATTAGATCAAGAATTGTAATTACATGCCCCTGTTGAACAGAGGCTGAAAAATTAGGCCTTAGGCACTGGTGCTGGTGCCACAACACTGCAACCCCTCACAGACACTCTAGTTGGAACGCAGGAACGAGCCCTGCTGCAAAGTATTGCATCAAAAATTGTAATTACACGCCCCTGTTACACAGGGGCTGAAAAATTGGGCCTTAGGCACTGCTGGTGGCGCCCAGAACCAAAAATGTTCTTACAAGCTATCAGCGTGATCATTGAGGAGGAAGAGGATAATTACTCAGGGATAGTCACTCAGCATCAGCATAGGCAGTCTTTGAATGTGCGTTCCGAAAGAACGCTGGATGCAGGACAGGCCAGTAGCTCAATTGCATACTGTGCAAGCTCTGGCCAGTGATCCATCCTCAAGACCCAGTAACCCAGAGGATTTTCGGTGGGAAAGGTGTCCAAGTCAGATCTTGCCCCTAGGTAATCCTGCACCATGTAAAACAGACGCTGGCGATGGTTGCTGGAACCGATCATACCTTGGGGCTGCGGACCAAAACATTGTCTGAACGCATCGGTCAGACAGCCACCTTCTCCACCGCTCTTTCTTTGACTGACCGAAGCCTCAGCAACACATTGTCCAGAAACAGGAGTTTGTAACCTCCCAGTCTCTGGGAACGCGTTGCACAGACCTTTCTGCAAGGCCTCCTGAAGATGTTTCATCCTCTGCTCCCTCTGCGATGGCAAGATAAGGTCCGCAACCTTACCCTTGTAACATGGATCAAGGAGGGTTGCCAGACAGTATTGGTTCTTCTCCTTGATACCACGAATACGAGGATCCTTACGCAGGCTTTGCAGGATCAGGGAGGCCATGCAGCGTAGGTTTGCTGAGGCATTCGGTCCGGAGTCCTCTGGGTCACTAAGGACGACATGGTCCGCAGCCACCTCCTCCCAGCCACGTACAAGTCCATGTGTTTCTTGGGACTGATCCCTTAAAGACTGCTGCTGATGCTGAGTGCCAGGCTCCACCTCCATACTGACACAATCTTCCTCCTCCTCCTCGTCCTCTTCCTGTGTGATCGGCGGGCATGCAGGAACACTGTCTGGATAAAGGGGGCCTTGAGAGCTAAGGAAGTCCTCCTCTTCCTGCCTCTGTTCTGCCTCAAGTGCCCTGTCCATTATTCCACGCAGCGTGTGCTCCAACAGGTGGACAAGGGGGACAGTGTCACTGATGCATGCACTGTCACTGCTCACCATCCTCGTGGCCTCCTCAAATAGTGACAGGACAGTGCATGCATCCCTGATCATGGCCCACTGGCGTGGGGAAAAAAAACAAGCTCCCCTGACCCTGTCCTGGTGCCATAGTCGCACAGGTACTCATTGATGGCCCCCTGCTGCGTGTGCAGCCGCTGCAGCATGGCCAACGTTGAGTTCCACCTGGTGGGCATGTCACAGATTAGGCGGTTCTTGGGCAGGTTAAACTCCTTTTGGAGGTCCGCCGGCCGAGCTCTGGCATTATATGACCGGCGGAAATGCACACAGACTTTCCTGGCCTGCCTCAGGACATCCTGTAAGCCCGGGTACCTGCCCAAGAACCGCTGCACCACCAAGTTAAGGACGTGAGCCAAACAAGGCACATGGGTCATTTGTCCCTGTCGGAGGGCAGAGAGGAGGTTGGTGCCATTGTCGCAAACCACCATTCCTGCCTTAAGTTGGCGTGGCGTCAACCACCTCTGAACCTGCCCCTGCAGAGCTGACAGAACCTCTGCCCCAGTGTGGCTCCTGTCCTCCAAGCACACCAGCTCAAGCACCGCATGGCATCTTTTGGCCTGCGTACTTGCGTAACCGCTTGAACGACTACAGAGCACCGCTGGTTCCGAGGACAAAGCACAGGAAGAGGCACAGGAAGAGGCCATGGAGGAAGAAGAGGAGGAGGGGGTGGAGGAGAGAGGTGTGTCACAATCATTAGCATTTCTGCACCTTGTCCTGCATCCTTCCCAGCTGCCAGCAGAGTCACCCAATGCGCCGTGAAACTTAGGTAACGTCCCTGTCCATGCCTGCTGGACCATGAGTCAGCGGTAATATGCACCTTACCGCTGACCGCCCTGTCCAGCGAGGCATGGACATTGCCTTCCACATGCCGGTAGAGAGCCGGAATCGCCTTCCGTGAGAAAAAGTGGCGTTTGGGTACCTGCCACTGAGGAACCGCACATTCCACAAACTCACGGAAGGGGGCAGAATCTACCAACTGAAAAGGCAGCAGTTGAAGTGCTAGCAATTTTGCCAAGCTAGCATTCAACCGCTGGGCATGTGGATGGCTGGGAGCAAACTTCTTTCGGCGGTGCAGCAGCTGGGGCAGGGAAATTTGCCTGGTACAATCTGACGTCGGTGTACCAAAAGCAGATTGCCCACAAGTACTTGGCTTTGACACACCTAATTCTACACCTTCATTCCTCTCAGTGCAGGTCTCAGAGAGGACTGAAGGTATAGTGGGGTTGGAGATCTCAGCTGATGAGGAGCAAGGAGAGGTCCTCTTTGTTCTTTGGTGTGGGTCTTTTAGATACGTTTGCCATCGAACTGCATGGCAGGTCAACATATGTCTGGTCAAGCATGTGGTACCCAAGCGGGAGATGTTTGGCCACGCAAATAGCAGCGGTGCGATCTGCACTCGTCTCAAAAAAGGCCCACACCAAAGAACTTTTTGAATAACGCGCAGAGACTGCAGCGCCCTGCACATGTGGAGCTTTGGGGTGTGATGCAGTCAATGTGCTGCTCTTAGGCTGGCCCCTGGAGGGCATCCTGCCTCGTTGGTGATGTGCCGCCTCCAACTCCTCCTCTCTCCTATCAGGCACCCACGTTGAGTCAGTGACCTCATCATCCCCTCCCTCATCACTGGAGCAAACCTGGCAGTATGCTGCAGCAGGGGGAGCATGACTGCCAGATTGCTGTCCTTCTTGGGCACCCCTTCTGTCCGTGCTCATGTTACTGCCTTCATCGAGCTCGGTATCATCATCAAAGCCTTCCAAACGCTGGGCATCCTCCTGGAGCATGTACCCAACACTGTGGTCAAACAGTTCGAGGGACTCCTCAGGAGGACATGGTGGGGCTAGGGAAGGAGTCACTGATGACATTGAGCCGAGGGAAGAGGCCGCTGCTTTGCCAGACAAAGTACCCTGGGCATGGGTGAGAGAGGATGAGAAGGATGAGGACGGCTTGGTCATCCACTCGACCAAGTCTTCCGCATGTTGCGGCTCAACACGGCCAGCTGCCGAAAAAAAGGCCAAGCGTGTCCCACGACCAGCACTAGACACAGAGCCTGCTTGCCCTCTCTTATTTACAAAGAGACAAACAGTCAGCGCAAAAACCCTCAGATAAAACGAAGCTGCTGAACACTAAAGGCAAATATATAAATCCTTTCACGTGGTATAATACAAAAAATAGTGCAGCGCTAGATTATAAATCAATATTAAATATCCGTGAATGAACCATAAGTATCAACGGTGGTGCAGAGTGCTTCATGCAAATCCAAAGTGCTCTTAAATCCGTGCTCCCCCTCTTGTCAGTCAAACCGCTCACCTTGTTAAAATGACCCCTGAACTAACAGGAAGGTCTAATAGGCGTTCACCACTCGAATAGTGGTCAGGGTAATGTCTTGGCTGAAAGGCAGGAACCTCTTCCTTAGTAGGGATCACCACTTATCTTTTCGGTATGCATGGAATGAACAAAGAAAGTACATAGTGCTCTCTGTATAATTTTTAAAAACGATTCCTTTATTAAAAGACAGGTACTCACAAAATGACAGTCTAAGATGGCTGCAGGGGCGTCTAAACCAGGATGTAACCAATCCGCACGCGTATCGTCCAGAGGACTTCCTCAGCGGTCTGTGGATCCTTAGGTATAGTCAGGATCCACAGACCGCTGAGGAAGTCCTCTGGACGATACGCGTGCGGATTGGTTACATCCTGGTTTAGACGCCCCTGCAGCCATCTTAGACTGTCATCTGTAATTACCATGCGCTTTTTAGCCTAGCACTGGCCATAGTGCTAATTTTGTGAGTACCTGTCTTTTAATAAAGGAATCGTTTTTAAAAATTATACAGAGAGCACTATGTATTTTCTTTGTTCATTCCATGCATACCGAAAAGATAAGTGGTGATCCCTACTAAGGAAGAGGTTCCTGCCTTTCAGCCAAGACATTACCCTGACCACCATTTGAGTGGTGAACGCCTATTAGACCTTCCTGTTAGTTCAGGGGTCATTTTAACAAGGTGAGCGGTTTGACTGACAAGAGGGGGAGCACGGATTTAAGAGCACTTTGGATTTGCATGAAGCACTCTGCACCACCGTTGATACTTATGGTTCATTCACGGATATTTAATATTGATTTATAATCTAGCGCTGCACTATTTTTTGTATTATGCCCTCTCTTATTGGCTTGTGACTGTCTGCCTCTCCTTCTTGGCCTTCCAGACATACTAATGGCCTGTAGCTGCACTAAGCTGGGATATATATATATATATATATATATATATATATATATATATGTACTGATACTGCAGCTAGCAAAATCAACTGCCTGCCTGTAGTATGAGAACACCACCAACCTTCTACAGGTAGCTTTAGCTGAACACTGTGCAGAGCTCGCAAAAAAATAACTTGTAGGTTTATCTGAACACTGTGAGGAGGACGCACCACACTAACTTGCAGTTTTAGCTGAACACTGTGAGCAGGATGCACTGCACTAACTTGTAGTTTTAGCTGAACACTGTGAGCAGGACGCACTGCACTAACTTGTAGTTTTAGCTGAACACTGTGAGCAGGACGCACTGCATTAACTTGTAGCTTTAGATGAACACTGTGCAGAGGTCTCACTACACTAACTTGTAGTTTTAGCTGAACACTGTGAGCAGGACGCACCGCACTAGCTTGTAGTTTTAGCTGAACACTGTGAGCAGGACGCACTGCACTAACTTGTAGCTTTAGATGAACACTGTGCAGAGGTCTAACTACATTAACTTGTAGTTTTAGCTGAACACTGTGAGCAGGACGCACCGCACCAACTTGTAGTTTTAGCTGAACACTGTGAGCAGGACGCACTGCACTAACTTGTAGTTTTAGCTGAACACTGTGAGCAGGACGCACTGCACTAACTTGTAGTTTTAGCTGAACACTGTGAGCAGGACGCACCGCACTAACTTGTAGTTTTAGCTGAACACTGTGAGCAGGACGCACTGCACTAACTTGTAGCTTTAGATGAACACTGTGCAGAGGTCTCACTACACTAACTTGTAGTTTTAGCTGAACACTGTGAGCAGGACGCACCCCACTAACTTGTAGCTTTAGATGAACACTGTGCAGAGGTCTCACTACACTAACTTGTAGTTTTAGCTGAACACTGTGAGCAGGATGCACTGCACTAACTTGTAGTTTTAGCTGAACACTGTGAGCAGGACGCACTGCACTAACTTGTAGCTTTAGATGAACACTGTGCAGAGGTCTCACTACACTAACTTGTAGTTTTAGCTGAACACTGTGAGCAGGACGCACCGCACTAACTTGTAGTTTTAGCTGAACACTGTGAGCAGGACGCACTGCACTAACTTGTAGTTTTAGCTGAACACTGTGAGCAGGACGCACTGCACTAACTTGTAGCTTTAGATGAACACTGTGCAGAGGTCTCACTACACTAACTTGTAGTTTTAGCTGCACTGTGAGCAGGACGCACCACACTAACTTGTAGTTTTAGCTGAGCACTGTGAGCAGGACGCACCGCACTAACTTGTAGTTTTAGCTGAACACTGTGAGCAGGACGCACCGCACTAACTTGTAGTTTTAGCTGAACACTGTGAGCAGGATGCACCGCACTAACTTGTAGTTTTAGCTGAACACTGTGAGCAGGAGGCACCGCACTAACTTGTAGTTTTAGCTGAACACTGTGAGCAGGACGCACCGCACTAACTTGTAGTTTTAGCTGAACACTGTGAGCAGGAAGCACCGCACTAACTTGTAGTTTTAGCTGAACACTGTGAGCAGGACGCACCGCACTAACTTGTAGTTTTAGCTGAACACTGTGAGCAGGACGCACCGCACTAACTTGTAGTTTTAGCTGAACACTGTGAGCAGGAGGCACCGCACTAACTTGTAGTTTTAGCTGAACACTGTGAGCAGGACGCACCGCACTAACTTGTAGTTTTAGCTGAACACTGTGAGCAGGAAGCACCGCACTAACTTGTAGTTTTAGCTGAACACTGTGAGCAGGACGCACCGCACTAACTTGTAGTTTTAGCTGAACACTGTGAGCAGGACGCACCGCACTAACTTGTAGTTTTAGCTGAACACTGTGAGCAGGACGCACCCCCCTAACTTGTAGATTTAGCTGAACACTGTGAGCAGGACGCACTGCACTAACTTGTAGTTTTAGCTGAACACTGTGAGCAGGACGCACTGCACTAACTGTAAATAGTCTAGCTGCCTGACTGTGGTACTAATAGGATCAAAAGAACACCAGCAATTTTCTTCAGGTAGCTGTAAATACTGTAACAAGACAAGCCTGCCTGTCAGTAAGAAGATAACAGGAACAGATCTAGCTAAACTGAATACAGTGTATATATATATGCAACACCTGGGATGTCATATATATACACAATACACTGTAAGTGCAGCTAACTCACTGATTGTCCTGCCTAATCTATCTAACTCAAATGAAATGACACTGTCTCTCTGTCTATCTATCTATCTATCTCTCTTTCAACGCCGGAACACACACTACACAGGGCCGCCGTGCAGGCGGCCTTATATAGTGTGGGGCGTGTTCTAAACCCCCTGAGCCATAATTGGCCAAAGCCACCTTGGCTTTGGCCAATTACAGCTGTCTCTACTGACGGCGCTGTGATTGGCCAAGCATGCGTGTCATAGTGCATGCTTGGCCAATCATCAGCCAGCAATGCACTGCGATGCCACAGTGAATTATGGGCCGTGATGCGCCACACGAATTTGGCGCAAACGGCCCATATCGTTCGCAATTCGGCGAACGGGCGAACAGACGATGTTCGAGTCAAACATGGGTTCGACTCGAACATGAAGCTCATCCCTATTAGGCACCAGGTACTCCGCATGCCCAGTCTGGTATAGTTCATTACCAGGACAATTAAACAATTTGTTGCTTTATCCTAGTAAAATCTGATGTCAGTACATTACTTTTAATGAAGCAGCGCAGAATGTCCTGGTAATGCACTATAGTGTGCTTTATCAGATTCAGTGTGAACGGGGGAGCTAAGAGGTACATTTTTTGGTAAGCAGATTGTATGTCTTGGTAATGGTACCATGCTGATCCCACTCCTGTGCCCTCTGGTACCTCCCCCTGGTCTTACTCGGCTCCTCACCCTCATCCCACATGCCACCAGTTCAGCGGTGATTGTCATCTTTGTACTGGACTGGTGTATGGGAACTGCTGTTAATTGCAGGGGGCTGGAGCCTACTGTCTGGAGAGAGAGAAGCAGTGGAAAAAAAGGCAGTCTTATGCCCATTACCTGGGAGGGAGGAGGAGTAGCAGCCTGAAGAGCAGATGCAGAGGCATAACTATAACCTTCAGGGCCCCAGTGCAAGAAACCATGAAGGGTCCCTGACTTGTAGTATGATGGGGGGGAATTATGAAAGGATGGGAGGACAGTGTGATGGGGCAGTATGACAGGGTATTTTGACAGGAAGGGGGCAGTGTGACCAAAGAAGGGTATCTGGAAAGTGTGACTGGAGGTGGCAGTGTGAAAGAAGGGGGGCAGTGTGACAAGAAGGAGCAGTATGATGGGGGCAGTGTGACAGGGGGCTATTGTGACAAGAGACGGGCAGTGTGACAGCAAAAGGATACCTGGGAAGTATGACAGGAGGGGGGCTGTGTAACAAGAGGGGGCAGTATGACTAGAGTAGTGTGACAGGAGGGGGTAAATATGACAGAAGGGGGCAGTGTGACGAGGGAGCAGAATGATGGAGGGGCAGTATGACGGGGGGTATTGTGCCAAGGGGGCAGTGTGACAGGAGGGGGGCAGTATGACAGGGGGGTATTGTGCCAAGGGGGCAGTGTCACAGGTGGGGGGGTCAGTGTCACAAGTGGGGGCACAGGTGGGGGGCAGTGTCACAGATGGGGGGGTCAGTGTAACAGGTGGAGGGTCAGTGTCACAGGTGGGGTGTCACAGGTGGGGGGGCAGTGTCACAGGTGGGGGGCAGTGTCACAGATGGGGGGCCAGTGTCACAGGTGGAGGGGCAGTGTCACAGG
>NW_027362680.1:0-27689 GCF_042186555.1 Aquarana catesbeiana | reverse complement strand
AGGTTGCTTTATTTTTATGAAAGGTAAACTGGGATCTCAATCACTGACACTAGCAAAATGTATCCTGCACCAATGAAGGCCATGTAAAATGTTTCATAATCATAGGTGTGCGCAGCCTATTGCATTAGGGTGTACAATACACATGAACGCCACCTGCTGTCACAGAAAGGAGTCTCTGGTGGTGGGAGACAGTTGATTGGGAGCATATTACGTTACACCCTAAATATGGGTGTAACGTTTTCCTACTGTTGAACCTAGCCTTTAATATAATGGGGGTATTTACACTGGCCACTGGCGCCCCCAACTACCCACCTGGTGTTGTCTCTGGATAATGCTAATGCACATGGGGTGATTAGGGTGTGCCCAGGCACACCTGGCACACCCTGTGCACACGCCTATGTTCATAATCACTGAATATTTAGCAGACTGCTGAAAGGGTCTTTTGGTGGTGGGTGGAGACTTTAATTTGCCACTAAATCCTCTGCTAGATACATCATCGGGCTCCTTTTCAATTCTGTACAAAGCCGTTTGTTTAATCAAACTGCAGCTGACTGCCCTCATGCTGGATTTTACCTTTTATTTCACCCCCGCATCACAAGTACTCTCAGATAGATCACAAACTGACTTGTAATACTTATCTTCCGCCACCATTGAACCCATGTTTCCCTCCGATCCCCATTTGATTACGCTATCACTGACATTCCCAGAACAGGAACTCAAAACTAAAATATGGCAGTTAAATCCTTCAGTATTTAGTGATCCCATTAGGCTGCCAATACTTCAGTCACACATTCGGGAATATTTTGCAATAAATTACACCACTGATATTAGGCCAATTACTCAATGGGAAATAAACAAGTGTTTTTTACGGGGGGGGGGGGGGGGGTAATTACTATCCCCGTACGTAATATACTTACTCCAAACGTTTCCAATTTGCTTACCTAACTCATACATTTTTATGGTAATAGAAACCACCAGAATTTGCTTTACCCATCTCACCTTGCCAAAGCACATGGGGAGAATCTGTTTACCAGGCATCAAAAAATATTAATGGGAATGTAATTTGACAATAATTTTACCATACCTTACCTCATACCTTATAGAAAGACGAAGCAAGTAATACATGGAAACAGGATCTAGGCTGCACTCTATCAGAGGACAATTGGGAATTGATCAATACATCTATATATAAAGACTTTATAATTGTAAACATACAAGAGAATCATGCAGTTTACCAAGACTTGGGCCTGTTGGTCACACTATAAATCCACAAATGAGTATAGAACAATTGTTAGTGGGCACATACAACATTTGATAAAAACTTTATGGAACAAAAAAAAAATAAGGGACAATCCCCAATGAGGTGAAAGACTACCATCTGAACAAAAAGTTGACTTACATTTAACTTTAATAAAGAAAAAACACTTGCCTAAGGTCCAGTAGGCTGTTCCCTTGTAAATGTGTAAGTAATGAAGTCTGAATTATGAAACTATAGTTATTATGCCTATGTTAGACTCATTTCTTTATGAAAAACTCAGCCGTGGTAAAAGACAACAGAGACCATAGCCTAGATTGGCAAATTTCCAAGATGACATTGGTCACATCTTACTTTATTAGCTTTTCAGATTAACTTTGCTATTTTAACTAAGAAGCATGAAAGAGACCTGCACCAAGATGGTTACTAAAAGCACTATTCAAATATGCTGCAATTCTGTTATGGTCTGGTGGATTGCAGAAATTTGACGAGGGTGTTGGTATTTACAATTGGATGTGGGTTTAAAAAATATAATACCTGGACAATTTAAACATGTGACGGAAAAGCATAAGCAGAGGTTCAGTAAACATCACATGCCAAAGTGATCCACAAAATCAGAGCTATACTATGTTAAAGTTATATACAAATCTCAACTTCTCATGTAAAACGTTGAGTTTGGAACAGCCCCTTCCAACCTCTCATCTCATCTTCATCATCTTTATTAGTACTAGGGATGGGCCGAATGGACCTCTGTTCGGTTCGCACCAAAACTTTCGAACACCGCAAAAGTTCAGACCTGAACACGAACCCCATTAAAGTCAATAGGACCCGAATGACAAAAATCAAAAGTGCCCATTTTGAAGACTTATATGCATGTAATTGGGCATACAGTGGTTATAGGGGTCCGGGTCCTGCCCTGGGGGACAAGTATCAATAAAAAAAAGTTTGTGAAAAATTTAATTTTTAAATGAGCAGTGATTTTTTTATTTTTAAAGTGAAAGCATAAAAAAGAAAAATTCCTTCCAATATAGTGCCTGGGGGGTCTCCTTAGTCTACCTGTAAAGTGGCAGATCTGTACCATGTCTAGAATCTGCTGCAGCAATAATTGCATTTATAAAGCCAAAAAAATGAAATTTTCCCTGCAAGCTGCCTTTATTTTGCTCAGCAACAGCTGGGGAGCCAGTGTGTATGACGAGGCCACAATGTAGTGCACTGGGAAAAAGATTAGAGATTTTTTGGATACATTCTGGTGTCACTTTGACTTTGGATAGAAGTAACGGGTGCATAAAAATTGGTCTTTGGGTGTCAGTGGCACCTTCCCACCATAACACTATAGAGGTACTCTTGATGAAAGCAAGAATTGGCCTTGCTGTAAAAAATTGCAATGACATGCACCTGTCAAGCAGGTGCAGAAAAATTGGTCTTTGGGTGTCGGTGGCACCTTCCCACCGTAACCCTATAGAGATACTCTTGATGAAAGCAAGAAATGGCTTTGCTGTAAAAAATTGCAATGATATGCACCTGTCAAGCAGGTGCAGAAAAATTACTCTTTGGTGTTGGGGGCACCTTCCCACTGTAACTCTATAAAGGTGCTCTTGATGAAGGCAAAAAAAATTGCAATGATATGCAGTTGCTGAAAAATTGGTCTTTGGGTGTTAATTGTGCCCATGAAACCTATAACAAAAACATTCTTCCAGATGAAATGATTGAATGCCCTCAAAGCTAGGCAACCTCGAAGTCCTGCAGAGATTCCACATCCCAAAAAGACTTATTCAGTGTCATCGGCATCAGGGGCTTCATAGGCAGTAATCCAGGACTGATTCATTTTTATAAAAGTCAAAGGATCCACAGAGTCTGTGGACAGACGAGTTCTATGATCAGTAATGAAACCTCCTGCAGCACTGAATGACCATTCTGAAAGCACGCTGGATGCAGGGCAGCCCAACAACTTAATAGCACACTGGGCAAGTTCTGGCCAGTGGTCAATTCTCATGACCCAGTAAGTCAGTGAGCTTGAAAGCTCTCAATCTCTGGTTTGGCCCCGAGGTACTTGTCCACCATGTGATGCAGACGCTGCTGATTGGATGTGGAAGCTGACATCTCTGGGTGGCGAGGACTAAAAAAATTCTGAAATGCCTCACTTAGGCGGACGCCTTCTCCAACGCTCCTCTCTTGACCAACAGAAGACTCAAAACTACATTTTCCATGACACTGTAACCTACTGGAGTCAGGAAAAACGTTCAATAAAATCCTCTTTAACGTGTCCTCAAGAGATTTTATCTTCTGCACTCTCTGTGGGGACGGGATAAGTTCTGAAACCTTCCCCTTATAACGGTGGTTAAGGAGGGTTGCCAACTAGTAATCATACTTCTCCTTTATGCCACGTATTCTTGGGTCCTTTTACAGGCTTTGAAGCATGAAGTTGCCCACGTGCCTCAAATTTGTCAAGGCTTGAGAAGCAGACTCCTCGGGGTTACTCAGGGTGACAGCATCTGGAACTTCCTCCTCCCAGCCACGTACTACTCCCAAGGGTCCTGGGGTTGGAAAGCCATCGCTTACAGATTGATGCATGTCTTCCTCTTCTCTGAAGCCTCCTATGAAAGTGCCAGAATCCTCCTCCTCATCCTCCTCCCCTCTCTCCTCCTGTGTGTTCTGTGACATAGAAATGATGGTATCTGGATAAAGTGGGCGTTAAGTGGAAAGGAAGTCCTCCTCTTCCTCCTGCTCTGCCTCCAGTGCCCTGTCCATAATGCCATGCAGAGTCTGCTCCAGCAGGAACACAACAGGGATTGTGTCACTGATGCATGCACTGTCACAGCTCACCATCCTTGTGGCCTCCTCAAATGGTGACAATACAGTGTATGCATCCTTAATTATCAGCCATTGGCGTGGGGAAAAAAAGCAGAGGTGACCTGAGCCTGTCGTCGTGCCGTCCTCGCATAGGTACTCGTTGACGGCCCTCTGCTGCATGTATAGCCGCTGCAGCATTACCAAAGTCGAGTTCCACCTGGTGGGCATGTCATAAATCAGGTTGTTTACGGGCAGGTGGAAATCCCACTAAATTTCAGCCAACCGAGCACTGGCTGTGTATGACCGCGCTACAGACTCTTCTGGCCAGCTTTAGCACATCTTGCAACCCTGGGTACATATTTAGGAAATGCTGCACCACCAAATTGAGGACATGTGCCAGGCATGTCAACATTCCCTGTTTAAGGGCGGACAGGAGGTTTGAGCCATTATCGCACACCACCATTCCTAGCTCCAGCTGACATGGTGTGAACCACCTCTGGGCCTGTCCATGCAGAGCTGCAAGAATCTCTGCTCCACTGTGGTTTCTGTCCCCTAAACACACCAGCTGAAGCACTGCATGGCACCTTTTAGCCTGACTCATGGAATAGCCCTTTGAACGCTTAGGGGTACCTGATGTTCATTGGACAATTCTGCAGAGGAGGGCATGGAGGTGGTGGAGTTGGAGCCCATGCTTGCTGGACCACGTGTCAGCAGTAAGGTGGATTTTTTGGATGACTGCCTTACCCAACGATGCCAGAACATTCCCTTCCATATGGTGGTAGAGAGATGGAACGGCCTTACGTGAAAAGTAGTAGTGACTGGGAACCTACCATTGTGGTACAGCACATTGTGCAAATTCACGGAGGGGGGCAGAATCCACCAGGCTGAAAGGCAGAAGTTGGAGAGCCAACAACTTTGATAAGCTTGCATTTAGACGGTGGGTATGTGGGTGGCAGGGACTGTATTTTTTTTCTGCTGCAGCAGATGGGGCAGAGCAATTTACCGTCTACAGTATACAGCTGGTGGTGTGCTGCTGGCAGATGTGCCAACAGGACCTGGGACACCCTGCGCTATACCATCATTCCTGTCAGTGGAGGCTGCTGAGAGGTAATGACTCAGTATAGCAGGGGCAAACTGAAGTGGGTAAGGAGGAGGAGGAGAGACAGATTTGTGCCCCTTTTGTGTGGCTTTTAGGTGCTCTTGCCAACGGTCTGAGTGGTTTGATGTTAAATGCCTTGTTAAGCATGTGGTACCCAAATGGTTAGTGTTTTTGCCATGTTTGATGTGCCTGAGACACAGTTTGCAGATAGCAACAGTGCGATCTGCTGCAGATGTGCTGAAAAAGGCCCAGACAGCTGAGCTTTGGGGAGTGGGTCAGGAGATAACATCTACAGAATGTGATGGAAAAGGATGGCTGCTCTCTACTCTTTCTTGATGCCAGCCTCCTTGGTGTTGTGCCGGCTCACCTTCAGTTTCCTCCTCTGCTCTATCTGGCATACAAGTCACATCAGTGACCTCATCATCATCATCATCTCCATCTCCCCCATCTTCACCATCATCATCATTACCACTGGAGACAACTTGGCAATACGCGGCGGCTGGGGGAACATGAATGGCAATTTGTCTACCAGTGTTCTCCCCTCTCTTTAGGCTCACGTTCCTGTCATCCTCAACATCGAAACCAACATCTGAATCCTGTAATCTCTGGGCATCATTAAGGAGCAAGTGGCTGATGCTGTGGTCAATAGGGATGAGCCAAACCCCTCCCTGGTTTGGTTCGCACCAGAACCTGCGAACGGACCGAAAATTTGCACGAACGTTAGAACCCCATTGACGTCTATAGGACTCAAACGTTCGAAATCAAAATTGCTCATTTTAAAGGTTAATTTGCATGGTATTGTCCTAAAAAGGGTTTGGGGACCCGGGTCCTACCCCAGGGGACTTGTATCGATGCAAAAAAAACTTTTAAAAACGCAGTTTTTTCGGGAGCAGTGATTTTAATGATGCTTAAAGTAAAAAAACAAGTGAAATATTCCTTTAAATATCGTACCTGGGGTGTGTCTATAGTATGCCTGTAAAGTGGCGCGTGTTTCCCGTGTTTAGAACAGTCCCTGCACAAAATGTCATTTTTAAAGGAAAAAATCTCATTTAAAACTGCTTGCGGGTTTAATGTCGTGTCGGGTCCTGGCAATATGGATGAAAATCAGTGAGAAAAACGGCATGGGTACCCCCCAGACCATTACCAGGCCTTTTGGGTCTTGTATGGATATTAAGGGGAACCCCGCACCCAAATTAAAATAAGGAAAGGTGTGGGGCCACCAGGCCCTATATACTCTGAACAACAGTATACAGGTGGTGCAAACAAGACAGGGACTGTAGGTTTGTTGTTAAGTAGAATCTGTTTGTAATTTTGAACTGGTACATTTTTAACGTGTTTAGCTCCAGCCAAAAAATCTTTTTTAAGCTTTTTGGAAAACATAGGGAAGGGTTATCACCCCTGTGACATTTGTTTTGCTGTCTTTCCTCCTCTTCAGAAGATTTCACCTCACTTTTTGTCCCAATGACAAATGTTTTTTGAAAATTTTGGGTTTTTTGTGGAACAAGGATTGGAAAGCATCAATGGAAAGGAGAAATGTTTTTCCCATATTAACTCTTACAGGAGAGAATTTCCCTTCCTAGGGGTAGATTTCATCTCACTTCCTGTTGTCTCCTTCCATTTGCAAGTAGGAGTCGTTTGTAAGTTAGATGTTTGAAAGTAGGGGCCTGCCCTATATACTCAGCAGAAATTTGGGCCTTAGGTGTTGTTGTGGCCACAACACTGTAAGCCCCCACAGGGCCCTGCTGTGAAATATTAGATCAAGAATTGTAATTACATGCCCCTGTTGAACAAGGGCAGAAAAATTGGGCCTTTGGTGGTGGTGGTGGTGGTGGTGCTGGTGCCACAACACTGTAAGTCCTCACTCGCTCTTGGTGGGTGCAGAAATGGGCCCTGCTGTGAAATATTAGATCAAGAATTGTATTACATGCCCCTGTTGAACACGGGCTGAAAAATTAGGCCTTAGGCACTGGTGCCACAACACTGCAACCCCTCACAGATACTCTAGTTGGAACGCAGAAATGAGCCCTGCTGCAAAGTATTGCATCAAAAATTGTAATAACACGCCCCTGTCAAACAGGGGCTGAAAAATTGGGCCTTAGGCACTGGTGCTGGTGCAACAACACTGCAACCCCTCACAGATATTCTAGTTGGAACGCAGAAATGAGCCCTGCTGCAAAGTATTGCATCAAAAATTGTAATTACAGGCCCCTGTTAAACAGGGGCTGAAAAATTGGGCCTTAGGCACTGGTGCTGGTGTCACAACACTGCAACCTCTCACAGATACTCTAGTTGGAACGCAGAAATGAGCCCTGCTGCAAAGTATTGCATCAAAAATTGTAATTACATGCCCCTGTTAAACAAGGGCTGAAAAATTGGGCCTTAGGCACTGGTGCTGGTGCCACAACACTGCAACCCCTCACAGATACTCTAGTTGGAACGCAGAAATGAGCCCTGCTGCAAAGTATTGCATCAAAAATTGTAATTACACGCCCCTGTTAAACAGGGGCTGAAAATTGGGCCCAGAACCAAAAATGTTCTTACAAGCTATCAGCATGATGATTGAGGAGGAAGAGGATAATTACTCAGGGATAGTCACTCAGCATCAGCATAGGCAGTCTTTGAAGGGATCTGAGATTTCAAAAAAAATTATTGGGTTACATTAGCATCAGGTGCTTGGTAGCTGGTGGTGATCCAAGACTGATTCATTTTTATGAAGGTCAGTCGATCGACCGAGTCGGTGGACAGACGCACCCTGTGATCGGTTACAAAGCCTCCAGCAGCACTGAGTGTGCGTTCCGAAAGAACGCTGGATGCAGGACAGGCCAGTAGCTCAATTGCATACTGTGCAAGCTCTGGCCAGTGATCCATCCTCAAGACCCAGTAACCCAGAGGATTTTCGGTGGGAAAGGTGTCCAAGTCAGATCTTGCCCCTAGGTATTCCTGCACCATGTAAAACAGACGCTGGCGATGGTTGCTGGAACCGATCATACCTTGGGGCTGCGGACCAAAAAATTGTCTGAACGCATCGGTCAGACGGCCACCTTCTCCACCGCTCCTTCTTTGACTGACCGAAGCCTCAGCAACACGTTGTCCGGAAACAGGAGTTTGTAACCTCCCAGTCTCTGGGAACGCATTGCACAGACCTTTCTGCAAGGCCTCCCGAAGATGTTTCATCCTCTGCTCCCTCTGCGATGGCAAGATAAGGTCCGCAACCTTACCCTTATAACGTGGATCAAGGAGGGTTGCCAGCCAGTATTGGTCCTTCTCCTTGATACCACGAATACGAGGATCCTTACGCAGACTTTGCAGGATCAGGGAGGCCATGCAGCATAGGTTTGCTGAGGCATTCGGTCCGGAGTCCTCTGGGTCACTAAGGACGACATGGTCCGCAGCCACCTCCTCCCAGCCACGTACAAGTCCATGTGTTTCTTGGGACTGATCCCTTAAAGACTGCTGCTGATGCTGAGTGCCAGGCTCCACCTCCATACTGACACAATCTTCCTCCTCCTCCTCTTCCTGTGTGATCGGCGGGCACGCAGGAACACTGTCTGGATAAAGGGGGCCTTGAGAGCTAAGGAAGTCCTCCTCTTTCTGCCTCTGTTCTGCCTCAAGTGCCCTGTCCATTATTCCACGCAGCGTGTGCTCCAACAGGTGGACAAGGGGTACAGTGTCACTGATGCATGCACTGTCACTGCTCACCATCCTCGTGGCCTCCTCAAATGGTGACAGGACAGTGCATGCATCCCTGATCATGGCCCACTGGCGTGGGGAAAAAAAACCAAGCTCCCCTGACCCTGTCCTGGTGCCATAGTCGCACAGGTACTCATTGATGGCCCTCTGCTGCGTGTGCAGCCGCTGCAGCATGGCCAACGTTGAGTTCCACCTGGTGGGCATGTCACAGATTAGGCTGTTCTTGGGCAGGTTAAACTCCTTTTGGAGGTCCGTCAGCCGAGCACTGGCATTATATGACCGGCAGAAATGCACACAGACTTTCCTGGCCTGCCTCAGGACATCCTGTAAGCCCGGGTACCTGCCCAAAAACCGCTGCACCACCAAGTTAAGGACGTGAGCCAAACAGGGCACATGGGTCATTTGTCCCTGTCGGAGGGCAGAGAGGAGGTTGGTGCCATTGTCACAAACCACCATTCCTGCCTTAAGTTGGCGTGGCGTCGACCACCTCTGAACCTGCTCCTGCAGAGCTGACAGAACCTCTGCCCCAGTGTGGCTCCTGTCCCCCAAGCACACCAGCTCAAGCACCGCATGGCATCTTTTGGCCTGCGTACTTGCGTAGCCCCTTGAATGGCTACGGAGCACCGCTGGTTCCGAGGACAAAGCACAGGAAGAGGCCATGGAGGAAGAAGAAGAGGAGGGGGTGGAGGGGAGAGGTGTGTCACAATCATTAGCATTTTGGAGGCATGGTGGCGGAACAACCTCCAACACTACTGCACCTTGTCCTGCATCCTTCCCAGCTGCCAGCAGAGTCACCCAATGCACCGTGAAACTTAGGTAACGTCCCTGTCCATGCCTGCTGGACCATGAGTCAGCGGTAATATGCACCTTACCGCTGACCGCCCTGTGCAGCGAGGCATGGACATTGCCTTCCACATGCCGGTAGAGAGCCAGAATCGCCTTCCGTGAGAAAAAGTGGCGTTTGGGTACCTGCCACTAAGGAACTGCACATTCCACAAACTCACGGAAGGGGGCAGAGTCTACCAACTGAAAAGGCAGCAGTTGAAGTGCTAGCAATTTTGCCAAGCTAGCATTCAACCGCTGGGCATGTGGATGGCTGGGAGCAAACTTCTTTCGGCGGTGCAGCAGCTGGGGCAGGGAAATTTGCCTGGTACAATCTGACGTCGATGTACCAAAAGCAGATTGCCCACAAGTACTTGGCTGTGACACACCTAATTTTACACCTTCATTCCTCTCAGTGCAGGTCTCAGAGAGGACTGAAGGTATAGTGGGGTTGGAGATCTCAGCTGATGAGGAGCAAGGAGAGGTCCTCTTTGTTCTTTGGTGTGGGTCTTTTAGATACGCTTGCCAACGAACTGCATGGCAGGTCAACATATGTCTGGTCAAGCATGTGGTACCCAAGCGGGAGATGTTTTGGCCACGCGAGATACGCTTGAGACATATGTTGCAAATAGCAGCTGTGCGATCTGATGCACTCGTCTCAAAAAAGGCCCACACTAAAGAACTTTTTGAATAACACACAGAGACTGCAGCGCCCTGCACATGTGGAGCTTTGGGGTGTGATGCATTCCATGTGCTGCCCTTAGGCTGGCCCCTGGAGGGCATCCTGCCTCGTTGGTGATGTGCCGCCTCCTCCTCCTCCTCTCTCCTATCAGGCACCCATGTTGAGTCAGTGACCTCATCATCCCCTCCCTCCTCATCACTGGAGCAAACCTGGCAGTATGCTGCAGCAGGGGGAGCATGACTGCCAGATTGCTGTCCTTCTTGGGCACCCCCTCTGTCCGTGCTCTCGTTACTGCCTTCATCGAGCTCAGTATCATCATCAGAGCCTTCCAAACGCTGGGCATCCTCCTGGAGCATGTACCCAACACTGTGGTCAAACAGTTGGAGGGAATCCTCAGGAGGACATGGTGGGGCTAGGGAAGGAGTCACTGATGACATTGAGCCAAGGGAAGAGGCTGCTGCTTTGCCAGACAAAGTACCCTGGGCATGGGTGAGAGAGGATGAGGAGGATGAGGAGGATGAGGACGGCTTGGTCATCCACTCGACCAAGTCTTCCGCATGTTGCGGCTCAACACGGCCAGCTGCCGAAAAAAAGGCCAAGCGTGTCCCACGGCCACGTGCTGATGAGGATGCACCGTCTCCACGACCAGCACTAGACACAGAGCCTGCTTGCCCTCTCTTATTGGCTTGTGACTGTCGGCCTCTCCTTCTTGGCCTTCCACACATACTAATGGCCTGTAGCTGCACTAAGCTGGGATATATATATATATATATATATATATATATATATATATATATATATACTGATACTGCAGCTAGCAAAATCAACTGCCTGCCTGTAGTATGAGAACACCACCAACCTTCTACAGGTAGCTTTAGCTGAACACTGTGCAGAGCTCGCAAAAAAACTACCTTGTAGCTTTTTTAGCTGCCTGCGGTAGTGATAGGATCAGGAAAACACCACCAACCTTCTACAGGTAGCTTTAGCTGAACACTGTGCAGAGCTCACAAAAAAATAACTTGTAGGTTTAGCTGGACACTGTGAGGAGGACGCACCACACTAACTTGTAGTTTTAGCTGAACACTGTGAGGTGGACGCACCGCACTAACTTGTAGTTTTAGCTGAACACTATGAGGTGGACGCACCACACTAACTTGTAGTTTTAGCTGAACACTGTGAGCAGGACGCACAGCACTAACTTGTAGTTTTAGCTGTACACTGTGAGCAGGACGCACCGCACTAACTTGTAGGTTTAGCTGAACACTGTGAGCAGGACGCACTGCACTAACTGTAAATAGTCTATCTGCCTGACTGTGGTACTAATAGGATCAAAAGAACACCAGCAATTTTCTTCAGGTAGCTGTAAATACTGTAACAAGACAAGCCTGCCTGTCAGTAAGAAGATAACAGGAACGTATCTAGCTGAACCCTGTGAGCAGGACACACTGCACTAACTTGTAGCTTTAGATGAACACTGTGCAGAGGTCTCACTACACTAACTTGTAGGTTTAGCTGAACGCTGTGAGCAGGACGCACAGCACTAACTTGTAGTTTTAGCTGAACACTGTGAGCAGGACGCACCGCACTAACTTCTAGGTTTAGCTGAACACTGTGAGGTGGACGCACCGCACTAACTTGTAGGTTTAGCTGAACACTGTGAGGTGGACGCACCACACTAACTTGTAGTTTTAGCTGAACACTGTGAGCAGGACGCACTGCACTAGCTGTAAATAGTCTATCTGCCTGACTGTGGTACTAATAGGATCAAAAGAACACCAGCAATTTTCTTCAGGTAGCTGTAAATACTGTAACAAGACAAGCCTGCCTGTCAGTAAGAAGATAACAGGAACGGATCTAGCTGAACACTGTGAGCAGGACGCACTGCACTAACTTGTAGCTTTAGATGAACACTGTGCAGAGGTCTCACTATGCTAACTTGTAGGTTTAGCTGAACACTGTGAGGTGGACGCACCACACTAACTTGTAGTTTTAGCTGAACACTGTGAGCAGGACGCACTGCACTAACTGTAAATAGTCTATCTGCCTGACTGTGGTACTAATAGGATCAAAAGAACACCAGCAATTTTCTTCAGGTAGCTGTAAATACTGTAACAAGACAAGCCTGCCTGTCAGTAAGAAGATAACAGGAACGGATCTAGCTGAACACTGTGAGCAGGATGCACTGCACTAACTTGTAGCTTTAGATGAACACTGTGCAGAGGTCTCACTATGCTAACTTGTAGGTTTAGCTGAACACTGTGAGGAGGACGCACAGCACTAACTTGTAGTTTTAGCTGAACACTGTGAGCAGGACGCACCGCACTAACTTCTAGGTCTAGCTGAACACTGTGAGGTGGACGCACCGCACTAACTTGTAGTTTTAGCTGAACACTGTGAGCAGGATGCACCGCACTAACTTGTAGGTTTAGCTGAACACTGTGAGGTGGACGTACCCCACTAACTTGTAGTTTTAGCTGAACACTGTGAGCAGGACGCACTGCACTAACTGTAAATAGTCTAGCTGCCTGACTGTGGTACTAATAGGATCAAAAGAACACCAGCAATTTTCTTCAGGTAGCTGTAAATACTGTAACAAGACAAGCCTGCCTGTCAGTAAGAAGATAACAGGAACGGATCTAGCTGAATACTGTGAGCAGGACGCACTGCACTAACTTGTAGCTTTAGATGAACACTGTGCAGAGGTCTCACAACACTAACTTGTAGGTTTAGCTGAACACTGTGAGCAGGACGCACAGCACTAACTTGTAGTTTTAGCTGAACACTGTGAGCAGGATGCACTGCACTAACTGTAAATAGTCTAGCTGCCTGACTGTGGTACTAATAGGATCAAAAGAACACCAGCAATTTTCTTCAGGTAGCAGTAAATACTGTAACAAGACAAGCCTGCCTGTCAGTAAGAAGATAACAGGAACGTATCTAGCTGAACCCTGTGAGCAGGACACACTGCACTAACTTGTAGCTTTAGATGAACACTGTGCAGAGGTCTCACTACACTAACTTGTAGGTTTAGCTGAACGCTGTGAGCAGGACGCACAGCACTAACTTGTAGTTTTAGCTGAACACTGTGAGCAGGACGCACCGCACTAACTTCTAGGTTTAGCTGAACACTGTGAGGTGGACGCACCGCACTAACTTGTAGGTTTAGCTGAACACTGTGAGGTGGACGCACCACACTAACTTGTAGTTTTAGCTGAACACTGTCAGCAGGATGCACTGCACTAACTGTAAATAGTCTAGCTGCCTGACTGTGGTACTAATAGGATCAAAAGAACACCAGCAAATTTTTTCAGGTAGCTGTAAATACTGTAACAAGACAAGCCTGCCTGTCAGTAAGAAGATAACAGGAACGGATCTAGCTGAACACTGTGAGCAGGACGCACTGCACTAACTTGTAGCTTTAGATGAACACTGTGCAGAGGTCTCACTACGCTAACTTGTAGGTTTAGCTGAACACTGTGAGGAGGACGCACAGCACTAACTTGTAGTTTTAGCTGAACACTGTGAGCAGGACGCACCGCACTAACTTCTAGGTTTAGCTGAACACTGTGAGGTGGACGCACCGCACTAACTTGTAGGTTTAGCTGAACACTGTGAGGTGGACGCACCACACTAACTTGTAGTTTTAGCTGAACACTGTCAGCAGGATGCACTGCACTAACTGTAAATAGTCTAGCTGCCTGACTGTGGTACTAATAGGATCAAAAGAACACCAGCAAATTTTTTCAGGTAGCTGTAAATACTGTAACAAGACAAGCCTGCCTGTCAGTAAGAAGATAACAGGAACGGATCTAGCTGAACACTGTGAGCAGGACGCACTGCACTAACTTGTAGCTTTAGATGAACACTGTGCAGAGGTCTCACTACGCTAACTTGTAGGTTTAGCTGAACACTGTGAGGAGGACGCACAGCACTAACTTGTAGTTTTAGCTGAACACTGTGAGCAGGACGCACCGCACTAACTTCTAGGTTTAGCTGAACACTGTGAGGTGGACGCACTGCACTAACTTGTAGTTTTAGCTGAACACTGTGAGCAGGACGCACTGCACTAGCTGTAAATAGTCTATCTGCCTGACTGTGGTACTAATAGGATCAAAAGAACACCAGCAATTTTCTTCAGGTAGCTGTAAATACTGTAACAAGACAAGCCTGCCTGTCAGTAAGAAGATAACAGGAACGGATCTAGCTGAACACTGTGAGCAGGACGCACTGCACTAACTTGTAGCTTTAGATGAACACTGTGCAGAGGTCTCACTATGCTAACTTGTAGGTTTAGCTGAACACTGTGAGGTGGACGCACCACACTAACTTGTAGTTTTAGCTGAACACTGTGAGCAGGACGCACTGCACTAACTGTAAATAGTCTATCTGCCTGACTGTGGTACTAATAGGATCAAAAGAACACCAGCAATTTTCTTCAGGTAGCTGTAAATACTGTAACAAGACAAGCCTGCCTGTCAGTAAGAAGATAACAGGAACGGATCTAGCTGAACACTGTGAGCAGGATGCACTGCACTAACTTGTAGCTTTAGATGAACACTGTGCAGAGGTCTCACTATGCTAACTTGTAGGTTTAGCTGAACACTGTGAGGAGGACGCACAGCACTAACTTGTAGTTTTAGCTGAACACTGTGAGCAGGACGCACCGCACTAACTTCTAGGTCTAGCTGAACACTGTGAGGTGGACGCACCGCACTAACTTGTAGTTTTAGCTGAACACTGTGAGCAGGATGCACCGCACTAACTTGTAGGTTTAGCTGAACACTGTGAGGTGGACGTACCCCACTAACTTGTAGTTTTAGCTGAACACTGTGAGCAGGACGCACTGCACTAACTGTAAATAGTCTAGCTGCCTGACTGTGGTACTAATAGGATCAAAAGAACACCAGCAATTTTCTTCAGGTAGCTGTAAATACTGTAACAAGACAAGCCTGCCTGTCAGTAAGAAGATAACAGGAACGGATCTAGCTGAATACTGTGAGCAGGACGCACTGCACTAACTTGTAGCTTTAGATGAACACTGTGCAGAGGTCTCACAACACTAACTTGTAGGTTTAGCTGAACACTGTGAGCAGGACGCACAGCACTAACTTGTAGTTTTAGCTGAACACTGTGAGCAGGATGCACTGCACTAACTGTAAATAGTCTAGCTGCCTGACTGTGGTACTAATAGGATCAAAAGAACACCAGCAATTTTCTTCAGGTAGCAGTAAATACTGTAACAAGACAAGCCTGCCTGTCAGTAAGAAGATAACAGGAACGTATCTAGCTGAACCCTGTGAGCAGGACACACTGCACTAACTTGTAGCTTTAGATGAACACTGTGCAGAGGTCTCACTACACTAACTTGTAGGTTTAGCTGAACGCTGTGAGCAGGACGCACAGCACTAACTTGTAGTTTTAGCTGAACACTGTGAGCAGGACGCACCGCACTAACTTCTAGGTTTAGCTGAACACTGTGAGGTGGACGCACCGCACTAACTTGTAGGTTTAGCTGAACACTGTGAGGTGGACGCACCACACTAACTTGTAGTTTTAGCTGAACACTGTCAGCAGGATGCACTGCACTAACTGTAAATAGTCTAGCTGCCTGACTGTGGTACTAATAGGATCAAAAGAACACCAGCAAATTTTTTCAGGTAGCTGTAAATACTGTAACAAGACAAGCCTGCCTGTCAGTAAGAAGATAACAGGAACGGATCTAGCTGAACACTGTGAGCAGGACGCACTGCACTAACTTGTAGCTTTAGATGAACACTGTGCAGAGGTCTCACTACGCTAACTTGTAGGTTTAGCTGAACACTGTGAGGAGGACGCACAGCACTAACTTGTAGTTTTAGCTGAACACTGTGAGCAGGACGCACCGCACTAACTTCTAGGTTTAGCTGAACACTGTGAGGTGGACGCACTGCACTAACTTGTAGTTTTAGCTGAACACTGTGAGCAGGACGCACCACACTAACTTGTAGGTTTAGCTGAACACTGTGAGGTGGACGCACCACACTAACTTGTAGGTTTAGCTGAACACTGTGAGCAGGACGCACCCCACTAACTTGTAGGTTTAGCTGAACACTGTGAGCAGGACGCACCCCACTAACTTGTAGTTTTAGCTGAACACTGTGAGCAGGACACACTGCACTAACTGTAAATAGTCTAGCTGCCTGACTGTGGTACTAATAGGATCAAAAGAACACCAGCAATTTTCTTCAGGTAGCTGTAAATACTGTAACAAGACAAGCCTGCCTGTCAGTAAGAAGATAACAGGAACGGATCTAGCTAAACTGAATACAGTGTTTATATATATATGCAACACCTGGGATGCATATATATACACAATACACTGTAAGTGCAGCTAACTGACTGACTGTTCTGCCTAATCTATCTAACTCAAATCAAATCACACTGTCTGTCTCTCTCTCTCTCTATCTATGAACGCCGGAACACACACTACACAGGGCCGCCGTGTAGGCGGCCTTATATAGTGTGGGGCGTGTGCTAAATCCCCTGAGCCATAATTGGCCAAAGCCTCCTTGGCTTTGGCCAATTACGGCTCTCTGTTCAGACGGCGCTGTGATTGGCCATTGGTCATAGTGCATGCTTGGCCAATCATCAGCCAGCAATGCACTGCGATGCCGCAGTGAATTATGGGCCGTGACGTGCCACACGAATTTGGCGTGAACGGCCCATATCGTTCGCAATTCGGCGAACAGACGATGTTCGAGTCGAACATGGGTTCGACTCGAACACGAAGCTCATCCCTAGTTATGACCAACAGTTTATCAAGGAAAAAATATCCGAAGTAAAAGAAATGGATCAAAAAGAACTGATTAAGGTTAAGGCTCCAAAGGAGACGACATCAGCGGTAGTACCCATAATCCTGGATTTCAACGCACAGTATAGGAGAATCGAGAAGATTATCAGAAAACACTGGCACATACTTCAGGCAGATGGGGAGTTACAGGGCAGATTAATTTCTAATCCCCGATTTATATATAAAAAAGCACCAACCCTTCGAGATAGGATTGTGAAGAACATAATTGATCCACCTAAGAAAGCATTTTCATTTTTTACTGGAAATGGCTTCTTCCCTTGCAAGAGATGCTTTGCCTGTTTGAGAACAAAACGTCCTAATGAAAAGAAATTTAATTTCAAATCAACTAGTACAGGAGAGGCATATGAAATTAAGGAATTCATCTGCTGTAACACGGAAGGAGCGGTATACACTCTAGAATGCAGTTGCAGCCTACAGTATATAGGCCGCACAAAAAGACCCCTCCGGGTAAGAATCAAGGAACATGTGAATAACATCTTGAATGGGTATGACAAGCATAGTGTATCCAAACACTTTATGCTATGTCACAATAAAGATCCCACACAACTAAGATTCTGGGGAATTGAAACATACTGGCGGGGGGGTCACAAGGTTAGGACCCTCAGCCAGTTGGAATCTAAATGGATATTCACCTTAGACACATTCTCGCCGAGAGGTTTGAATATCGAATTCGACCTGAACTGCTTCCTTAGTGATTTTTAAACCATACAGTAGTATACATGCCAATCTTTTATCTTTTGAATCCCATTTTTAACCCCCTCTCCCTCTCTCTTATAATCTCTATTGTCTTGATCCCCTTCTATCATACACCCCCTGAATGTGAGGAGGGACAGTAATTGATTGATAGTAACATAGGTATTTTAGCACAAGAGATGTGTGTGCATCTTGAGATTTCACGCACCAGATCTACTGATTTTATGCATAGAAGAGTTTCCTCCTTTTTAAAATTTTCAATTTCAAATTTTAAGTTTGCTATTCTCTTCTCTGTTCTTCTTTATATTTTTTCATATGTTTACCCCTGCAGAATGTTGAGCCTATATATTATATGAGGGTATATGCACAGATCAATGGAGAGGCCCATTCTGTCCCAATTTTACTCAGTAATTTCATTTATTTACTTTTTATATTTTTATATACCTATTAGAGTTTTATCCATTTCATTTTGATCATATATATATACATATATATATATATATATATATATATATATATATATATATATATATATATATACATATATATATATATATATATATATATATATATATATATTGTATATATATATTTTTTTATCCATTTTTAATATTTTTATACCACCCTATCAGACTTTTGCTTTTATGTAATTTCCTCCCAACGTTCTGTCAATAATAGATTTTTTCTGATCATACATGGTATGCTGACAGACTATCTGTTTCTGCAGCGCCTCCGTTGACCGTGCATTGTTAGCACAGAGATGCGCAGTGAGCTTGTTTCCATCTACTCATATGTAAACTGAGAATTTTACCCACCTATAAAATGGCCGCGCACACGGTCTCTCAACAAATGGAGGACGCAGCTACAAAAAAATGGCCGCCCATTAGAAATAATGATCGAGACTATTTAAGACAGCAAAGTGCCTTTTCTTTTATCCCCTGATGAAGCCACGTGATTGGTGACGTCACGCGTAGGGACGGAATGGGCACTTCTTATTGACTGAGGCTAACAAGCTTGCCGCTCGTGGGAGGTTAGCACCGGTCTGATACTTCTCAATGTGAGTACCTGTATCTGTTTGCAATAAAGCTCTATCTATTAACCTACTATACTATGCAGTACCCCCTTGTTCTTTATTATTGGTACATCCTAAATTGAGGCACGAAGGCGGAGATAAGACCTGTGCTGGTCCAGGATCATAATCAAAGACCACAGCCACCTACATTAGCTTGCGGCTTACCGGGCACCACCAGGCGTGGAAGTAGGGATAGCACCCACGCAGTCCAGGACCCCAAGTAAAGACCACAACCACCTGCCAGTTGATCTTTGCGGTGTCCTAGCACCGCTAGGTAAGGGGCCACTGTTTACTTGAGTGTGATATTACACGAAGAGGACACAGATTTCAATCACTCTTCTGGCACTTCACTTTTATTGCTATTGTTTTGAGCACATTGAACCTTTCATACTGCACTTTAAAGGACATTATCACTTCTGCACTGTGGACATTATCACAATTATACTTATCCATTGTGCGTTTTCACTTTTATACACAGGTGTATGTTATGCCATTTGGAATTGCTATTATAGTTTACAGAGGATCACATATTGTTGGTACACTGTGCGATTTTATAGATTACTCTTAGGTCACTTAGCACTATGTACTTTTCATGCGTTTTTGCATGCTTTATTATATTTATTTAGGTTGCACATTTGTATGCGTGTATTATTAGATTGTTCTATTGCAATCATTTCAGCCTATGTTTGAATATTTATCTCAAGTTTTATTGGCGTATATCTACTATTTATCTGCACAGGATTTGTTTATTACAGTACCTGCTTTACTTTGAACCTATGCATATTGGTAATGGGAAGAGTGGCATGATAGAGGATTGACATTTTGATATCAGCACTCCCTTAACCAGCTGGACCACCTTGATAGGAGTCCCCCACACAGATCATTCTCAATAGTATTCCTGGCTAGCGCAGCACCCCCTCCCCTTGTCTTAATTAAGCATACACACAGCAGGACTTTTTCATCCAACTTTCACCAAATCACGTGGTTTTTCAGCTCTTTACCGCCACCCTTTGGTCAACTTCTGTATTGTTGTCTGATCTTTTGCATTGGTTCTGAGCATGCGTGTTTGTACTTTGGACTAAAGTTCTATGGACTTGTGTACACACGATAGGATTTTGCACCATAGGTCTTTTGTTGCTGGAAAGTTTGTCTATTTGCACAGCCAACATTTGTCCGATGAAAATCGAAAAAGTTTGTCCGATGGAGCGTACACACGGTAGGATGTTGCCTTAAAACAGCTAATTTGCATGTTTGTTGTTAAAAAGTCCTATCGTATGTATGGGCCTTAACACATAGCATGTACATAGCAAAAATTACACCCCAAAATACATTCTGCTACTTGTCCTGAGTATGGCAATACCCCATGTCTGAGACTTTTCCACAGCCTGGCCACATACATATGCCCTACATGCAAGTAGCACCTTCAGGCATCTAACACATAGCATGTACACACCAAGAATTACACCCCAAAATACATTCTGCTGAGCAAATGGTAAAAAAAAAAAAAAAAAATGGATTACCTCTGGTTTTAGCAGGCAGGAATACCGTACCAGAGCAGTCAAAGCATTGGTCCAGACAGCCAAAGGAACTATCCAGGAATTGTCCAGGCAGCAGACAAAGATATGGCAAAGTATGAACATGGTCCAAGGGTTAGCAGGCAGTTCAGGTAACAGGCAGAGGCATGGAAAGTTCAGGTGGCAGGCAAAGGCATGGCCAGTTCTGGTGGCAGGCAAAGGCATGGCCAGTTCAGGTGGCAGGCAAAGGCATAGCCAGTTCAGGTGGCAGGCAGAGGCATGACCAGTTCAGGTGGCAGCAGGCAGCACTATAACATTTAGGCCTTGGTCAGGTAAGCCCTGAGGACAGGGGTAGAGGCTTCTTCCCACCCAAATCTCTACAAAGTCTCCGAGTCTCCAGACCCTAATCCAAGAAAACAAAAATCCAGAGAAAAACATTTTCTCCACTTGGAAAATCTTTTCTGGAGCCCCTCACATATGTGGGACCCCTGTGCTGTACAGTGGCAGGGCAAATGATCAGTTCAGGAGGCAGGCAAAAAGCATGGACGTTTAACAGGCCGAGGTCAATTCACGTGGAAGGCAGAAATATGGTTGGCAGAGGCATGGATATTCACAGAAATAGCAGATAGTGGAAACTGGACAAAAATCATCTTCAATTTACTAATAGTGTAGTGAAGTGTGAAAGCTCCGATAGCGCTCTCCAATACAGAGGCCTGGCTGGGAGGGACATTTGGGACAGTAGTATCGGGTGTCACAGTGAATTCCTCTACTTGAACACACACAACATTTTTTGGGGGTTTGCGAACTGTTTGGGTAAGAGAGAGGAATTCGGGAAAGTGTCTTTCATGGAGTCTAGCTAATGTATCAGAGCAAATTAGTTGAGGGGCTTGGCCATAGGGATAGAGAAGGGCTGTGATAACATCTTCTTGAAATTTTAGATAGGTTAAGGAACTTTGGGTGCACTTATAAAAAATAACATACGAATTGCACAGGGCTAGTTGCATCAAACAAATGGCTACTTTCTTGTATCAAAACAGTGATCTCCTGGTGGCCAAGTAGGGCTGCATCAGCTGGTCATTCATATCCACCCCCCCCATGTAAAGGTTATATTCATGCACACATTTTGGCTTCTGTACAGGGCCTCTTCTTCTCTGCAGTTCCACCAAGGTGTCATCATGCATTGTGGAAAGGATGTAGGCATCTCTTCTTTTATCTCTCCGCTTCAGTGCTAGTACCTCTTTATTCTGCATACTGGAAATTTCCCCCTGTTTCAATTTTTTGGTGACCAATCCCTGTGGGAACCCTTTGTGGTTGGTCCATGGTGTCCCACAGGCCACAGTCTTCTTTGGGTACAGATGGTGGAAAAGTGGGAGACTCATGTAGAAATGGTCTACATATAGGTAGTAACCTTTCCCAAGCAACGGTTCAATCATCTGCCAGACAATTTTGCCACTTGTTCCCATGTAGGTAGGACATCCAGGGGGGTTTAGCTGTCTGTCTTTTCCCTCATAAATTATAAAATTGTATGTGTAACCTGTGTCCCTGCCTTATAAAATTTTACCTCACGTCTAGCTCTTTTACTGTGGAGTAGGGATGAGCCGAACACCCCCCGGTTCAGTTCGCACCAGAACCTGCTAACGGACTGAAAATTCACACGAACGTTAGAACCCCATTTATGTCTATGGGACAAAATCAAAGAGAGCTAATTTTAAAGGCTAATTTGCATGGTATTGTCCTAAAAAGGGTTTGGGGACCCGGGTCCTGCCCCAGGGGACATATATCAATGCAAAAAAAAGTTTTTAAAATGGCCATTTTTTCGGGAGCAGTGATTTTAATGATGCTTAAAGTAAAAAAAAAAAAAAAAAAGTGAAATATTCCTTTAAATATCGTACCTGGGGGGTGTCTATAGTATGCCTGTAAAGTGGTGCGTGTTTCCCGTGCTTAGAACAGTCCCTGCACAAAATGACATTTTTAAAGGAATAAAAGTCATTTAAAACTGCTTGCGGCTTTAATGTAATGTCAGGTCCTGGCAATATGGATGAAAATCAGTGAGACAAACGGCATGGGTACCCCCCAGTCCATTACCAGGCCCTTTGGGTCTTGTATGGATATTAAGGGGAACCCCGCACCCAAATTAAAAAAAAAGGAAAGGTGTGGGGCCACCCTGAACAGGTGACCCCACCTATATACTCTGAACAACGGTATACAGGCGGTGGAAACAAGACAGGGACTGTAGGTTTGTTGTTAAGTAGAATCTGTTTGTAATTTTGAACTGGTACATTTTTAACGTGTTTAGCTCCAGCAAGAAAAATCTATTTTAAGCTTTTTGGAAAACATAGCGAAGGGTTATCCCCTGTGACATTTGATTTGCTGTCTGTGATTCTCTTCAGAAGATTTCACCTCACTTTTTGTCCCAACGACAAATGTTTTTTGAAAATCTGGAGTTTTTAGTGAAACAAGGATTGGTGATAAAGCATCAGTGGAAAGGAGAAACGTTTTTCCCATATTAACTCTTACAGGAGAGAATTTCTCTTCCTAGGGGTAGATTTCATCTCACTTCCTGTTGTCTCGTTCCGTTTGCAACTAGGAGTCGTTGGTAAGTTGGATGTTTGAAAGTAGGGGCCTGCCCTATATACTGCCCTATATATTGGGCCTTAGGCACTGGTGCCACAACACTGCAACCCCTCACAGATACTCTAGTTGGAGCGCAGGAATGAGCCCAGCTGCAAAGAATTGCATCAAAAATTGTAATTACACACCTCTGTCAAACAGGGGATGAAAAATTGGGCCTTAGGCACTGGTGCTGGTGCCACAACACTGCAACTATTTACAGATACTCTAGTTGGAGCGCAGGAACTAGCCCTGCTGCAAAGAATTGCATCAAAAATTGTAATTACACGCCCCTGTTAAACAAGGGCTGAAAAATTGGACCTTAGGCACTGGTGGCGGTGCCCAGAACCAAAAATGTTCTTACAAGCTATCAGCATGAGCATTGAGGAGGAAGAGGATAATTACTCAGCATAACAGGATAGTCACTCAGCATCAGCATAGGCAGTCTTTGAAGGGATCTGACATTTCCAAAAAAAATATTCGGTTACATCAGCATCAGGTGCTTGGTAGCTGGTGGTGATCCAAGACTGATTCATTTTTATGAAGGTCAGTCGATCGACCGAGTCGGTGGACAGACACACCCTGTGATCGGTTACAAAACCTCCAGAAGCACTGAATGTGTGTTCCGAAAGAACGCTGGATGCAGGACAGGCCAGTAGTTCAATTGCATACTGTGCAAGCTCTGGCCAGTGATCCATCCTCAAGACCCAGTAACCCAGAGGATTTTTGGTGGGAAAGGTGTCCAAGTCAGATCTTGCACCTAGGTATTCCTGCACCATGTAAAACAGACGCTGGCGATGGTTGCTGGAACCGATCATACCTTGGGGCTGTGGACTAAAAAATTGTCTGAACGCATCGGTCAGATGGCCACCTTCTCCACCGCTCCTTCTTTGACTGACTGAAGCCTCAGCAACATGTTGTCCAGGAACAGGAGTTTGTAACCTCCCAGTCTCTGAGAACGCATTGCACAGACCTTTCTGCAAGGCCTCCCGAAGATGTTTCATCCTCTGCTCCCTCTGCAATGGCAAGATAAGGTCCGCAACCTTACCCTTGTAACGTGGATCAAGGAGGGTTGCCAGCCAGTATTGATCCCTCTCCTTGATAGCACGAATACGAGGATCCTTCCGCAGGCTTTGTAGGATCAGGGAGGCCATGCAGCGTAGGTTTGCTGAGGCATCAGTCCGAAGTCCTCTGGGTCACTAAGGACAACATGATCCGCAGCCACCTCCTCCCAGCCACGTACAAGTCCATGGGTTTCTTGTGACTGTAAATGATCCCTTAAAGACTGCTGCTGATGCTGAGTGCCAGGCTCCACCTCCATGCAGACACAATCCTCCTCCTCCTCGTCCTCTTCCTGTGTGATCGGCGGGCACACAGGAACACTGTCTGGATAAAGGGGGCCTTGAGAGCTAAGGAAGTCCTCCTCTTCCTGCCTCTGTTCTGCCTCAAGTGCCCTGTCCATTATTCCACGCAGCGTGTGCTCCAACGGGTGGACAAGGGGGACAGTGTCACTGATGCATGCACTGTCACTGCTCATCATCCTCGTGGCCTCCTCAAATGGTGACAGGACAGTGCATGCATCCCTGATCATGGTCCATTGACGTGGGGAAAAAAAAAACAAGCTCCTCTGACCCTGTCCTTGTGCCATAGTCACACAGGTACTCATTGATGGCCCTCTGCTGTGTGTGCAGCCGCTGCAGCATGGTCAACGTTGAGTTCCACCTGGTGGGAATGTCACTGATTAGGTGGTACCTGCCCAAGAACCACTGCACCACCAAGTTAAGAACGTGAGCCAAACAGGGCACATGGGTCATTTGTCCCTGTCGGAGGGCGGAGAGGAGGTTGGTGCCATTGTCACAAACCACCATTCCTGCCTTAAGTTGGCGTGGCGTCAACCACCTCTGAACCTGCCCCTGCAGAGCAGACAGAAATTCTGCCCCAGTGTGGCTCCTGTCCCCCAGGCACACCAGCTCAAGCACCGCATGGCATCTTTTGGCCTGAGTACTTGCATAGCCCCTTGAACGCCTACAGAGCACGGCTGGTTCTGAGGACAAAGCACAGGAAGAGGCCATGGAGGAAGAAGAAGAGGAGGGGGTGGAGGAGAGAGGTGTGTCAGAATCACCAGTAGTGGCATTTTGGAGGTGTGGTGGTGGAACAACCTCCAACACTACTGCACCTTGTCCTGCATCCTTCCCAACTGCCAGCAGAGTCACCCAATGCGCCGTGAAACTTAGGTAACGTCCCTGTCCATGCCTGCTGGACCATGAGTCAGCGTTAATATGCACCTTACCACTGACTGCCCCGTCCAGCGAGGCCAAGACATTGCCTTCCACATGCCGGTAGAGAGTTGGAATCGCCTTCCGTGAGAAAAAGTCGCGTTTGGGAACCTGCCATTGAGGAACCGCACATTCCACAAACTCACGGAAGGGGGCAAAGTCTACCAACTGAAAGTGCTAGCAATTTTGCCAAGCTAGCATTCAACCGCTGGGCATGTGGATTGCTGGGAGCGAACTTCTTTCTGCGATGCAGCAGAAAGAAAATTTGCCTGGTACATTTGCCTGGTAATTTGCCTGGTACAATCTGACGTCTGTGTACCAATAGCAGATTGTCCGCAAGTACTTGGCTGTGACACACCTAATTCTACACCTTCATTCCTTTCAGTGCAGGTCTCAGAGAGGACTGAAGGTATAGTGGGGTTGGAGATCCCAGCTGATGAGGAGCAAGGAGAGGTCCTCTTTGTTCTTTGGTGTGGGTCTTTTAGGTACACTTGCCAACGAACTGCATGGCAGGTCAACACATTGTCTGGTCAAGCATGTGGTACCCAAGCGGGTGATGTTTTGGCCACGTGAGATACGCTTGAGATATTTGTTGCAAATAGCAGCGGTGTGATCTGATGCACTCATCTCAAAAAAGGCCCACACCAAAGAACTTTTGGAATAATGCACAGAGACAGCAGCGTCCTGCACATGCGGAGCTCTGTGGTGTGATGCAGTCAGTGTGCTGCCCTTAGTCTGGCCCCTGGAGGGCATCCTGCCTCGTTGGTAATGTGCCTCCTCCTCTCTCCTATCAGGCACCCATGTTGAGTCAGTGACCTCACCATCCCCTTCCTCCTCATTACTAGAGCAAACCTGGCAGTATGCTGCAGCAGGGAGAACATGACTGCCAAATTGCTGTCCTTCTTGGGCACCCCCTCTGTCCGTGCTCACGTTACTGCCTTCATCTAGCTTAGTATCATCATCAGAGCCTTCAAAACGCTGGGCATCCTCCTGGAGCATGTACCCAACACTGTGGTCAAACAGTTTGAGGGACTCCTCAGGAGGACATGGTGGGGCTAGGGAAGGAGTGACTGATGCCATTGAGCTGAGGGAAGAGGCCATGTTGGCAGCTGCTTTGCCAGACAAAGTACCCTGAGCCTTGCTGAGAGAGGATGAGGGGGATGAGGACAGCTTGGTCATCCACTCGACCAAGTCTTCCGCATATTGCGGCTCAACATGGCCAGCTGCCGAAAAAAAGGCCAAGCGTGTCCCATGGCCATGTGCTGATGAGGATTCACCGTGTCCATGACCAGCACTGTTGCCTCTAGACACAGAGCCTGCTTGCCCTCTTTTATTGGCTTGTGACTGTCTGCCTCTCCTTGTTGGCCTTCCAGACATACTATTGGCCTGCAGTGAGCTGCACAAAACTCTGTAGTATTATTAGTATGATAACACCTGCACTTGTCTTCAGGTAGCTATACTGTAGGTGCAACTGTGTAGGGTACACAGTACAGTAGCTGGAAATACTTCAATGAGTCTACACAAGCACCTGGCTCAGGTTGCTATACTGTAGGTGAGACTGTGCAGGGTACACAGTACAGTAGCTGGAAATACTTAAATGAGCCTACACAAGCACCTGGCTGCAGGTAGCTTTACTGTAGGTGAGACTGTGCAGGGTAAACAGTACAGTAGCTGGAAATACTGTAAAAACACCTGCCTGCCTGTCAGTATATTAGGAAGAGAAGAACAGGATCTAGCTAAACTGAATACACTGTATATATATATATATATATATATATATATATATATATATATATATATATATATATATATATAACACCTGGGATGCATATATATATATACACAATACACTGTAACTGCAGCTAACTGCGACCTGCCTATTCTATCTAACTTAAATCAAATGACACTATCTGTCTCTCTCTCTCTATCTCTCTATCTGAATGCCGGAACACACTACACAGGGCCGCCATGCAGGCGGCCTTATATAGTGTGGGGCGTGTACTAAACCCTCTGAGCCATGATTGGCCAAAGCCTCCTTGGCTTTGGCCAATTACGGCTCTCTGTTCAGACGGTGCTGTGATTGGCCAAGCATGCGGGTCATAGTGCATGCTTGGCCAATCATCAGCCAGCAATGCACTGCGATGCCGCAGTGAATTATGGGCTGTGACGCGCCACTCGAATTTGGCGCGAACGGCCCATATCGTTGGTAATTCGGCGAACGACCGAACACACGATGTTCGAGTCGAACATGGGTTTGACTCGAACACAAAGCTCATCCCTACTGGGGAGGTTTCCGGTGAAGTGTACTAGGGATTCAACTACACACATATATTTTT
>NW_027362679.1:0-20768 GCF_042186555.1 Aquarana catesbeiana | reverse complement strand
GCTCCAGCCCCCTGAGTGCCCTACATGGGCACAACTGGTAAAATTGTATGGGACCTGGCATACCCACTGCTGAAGAAATTTTACCACATATACCTGGATAACTTATACACACCAAAAGAAAGCACTATTTGTGTGAGAAAAAGGAAGCCGATCAGTGGGTACCGCTGACTCGATGTCCACCAGCACCCGCCAATCATTCAGTACACAGACAGAATGGCAGTCTGCCTATGTAAACAAGGCAGATTGCCTTCTGTCAGTAGGGAAGGCATGGATCATGTGTCTCTTCTAAGCAGGAACATGGATCCATGCCTTCCCCTAGTAAAAGCATCCCCCCACACTGTACACAGGCTAGGCTCACAGTTAACCCTTTTAACACCCCTGATGTTAACCCCTTTCCAGCCAGTGTCATTAGTACAGTAATAGAACATCATTTTAGCACTGATCATTGTATTAGTGTCACTGGTTCCCACAAAGTGTCAAAAGTGTCAGTTAGTGTCAGAATGTCCGCCTCAATATTGCAGTCCCGCTATAAGTGGCTGATCGCTGCCATGACTAGTATAAAAAAAAATTCCATAATTATAAACGCTATAACATTTGTGCAAACCAATCAATATACATTTGCTGGGAATTTTTTTACCAAAAATATGTAGCAGAAAACATATTGGCCTAAATTGATGAAGAAGTTAGATTTTTTTTATTGGATATGTTTTATAGCAAAAAGTAAAAAATATTGTTGAAAATTGTGGGTCTTTTTTTGTTTATAGTGCAAAGAATAAAAAAGTAGAGGAGATCAAATACCACCAAAAGAAAGCTCTATTTGTGGGAAAAAAGGACATACATTTTATTGGGTACAGTGTCGCACAAATGCAATTGTCAGTTAAAGTAGCACAGTACCGTATTGCAAAAATTAGCCTTGTCATTTTTCAGAATCATACTTGCCTAGCTGGATGCAACATCGATCCCATGCTGCATTTGTCCCCCGGCGCCTCTGCACTGAGAACTGGGCAATCGAACACCGCCGATGGCTCGGTTCTCTCGGCTCCCTGAGCAGAGAGCTGCTGCCTGTCAGTCAGCAGCTCTCCACTCTGCTCTTCAGTCCTCAGTCAGACTTCAGCCCGCTCTCTGATGAAAATGGGTCACAGGAGAAGCCCAGCCAAATGAGCTCAGGCTGGACTTCTCCTTTAATGACATCTGTTGTAGATAGAAACAGAAAGGAGAGTGAGTAGAAAGAGGAAAGAAATAGGGGATATATTTATTAAACAAAGCCTGTTTATCATGTAGTATTGCCGAGACACGCTCATTGACCATAATCCAAGACAACTTGGGCTTCACCAAGTCAAATGGGATAATGGCGGGACTTCCATGACCTGGCAATAGAGATTCTGGCTACCCCAAAAATAAATGCTATGAGTCTCCTCGCATGTCTCGGAGCTCCAGCCACCGGATGACCCAGTAGTGCCTGTCGTGGCGACTTAATGAGGTTCACCTGTGTGAGAGAGTAGATGAAATTGTATATGCAAATCCAAAATCACTTCACTTTTAGGCACATCCCCTAGACATGGAACATTGTGCCGTCCATACCGCACCCCTCTAAAACGGGGAAGCACCCGGGACACAGAAGGCCACTCTTGCTGGCACCATGTATGTAATAGCACTTTATAGTTTGCTTCAACATTCTTTCTTTCTTGTACATCACGGGACACAGAGCAGCCATATACATTACTACCTGGGTTATACGCCACCTTTAGGCGAATGGACACTGGTGAAACAAACAAAACAGGAAGTCCCCCTCTATATAACCCCCCCTCCCATACAGGAAGTACTCCAGTATTTCCGCCAGTGTCTGAAAAGGTGGATGGACACTTTTAAGTTCCCTGTGAGCTTCCATGCTGTAATCCCACACAGGTTCTTGAGAATCAAGGGACAGCTCTTCCAGATCGGATCCATTTCAAAAAGCTTCTATGCTAAGATAAATGGTACCCGAGCCTCGTAAAGAAGATTAAAGGATCAAGAGAGTACCCAAGAGAGTTACTTTCTTTCACCTCAAACCCAACCAAGTAAGCAGAATGGTGGCAAAACCTCACCAGGGATATTCTTTACTCGACAACTGCTTTTCCCACATGTCCTCATATGGAAGAGGAATGGAGGCAAATTAGGAAAACACCTTAGTGATGTCATTATGCATCTGGGGAGATCCTGGGAAGAATGCACTAGGTATCATTGTATGTCACATTTTGTCAGAAATTGACCTGTGCGCTGGCAAATTAGCATGAGAAATCTTGCTCCTGACACCCCCAGTCAGTACACTCTGCTCTCAAGCAAACTGGCATTCAGGCTTTAGCAAACCACATGCTGCTCTCACTAGAAGTTTGAGGTTAGCTAGGCGTTTGATATATTTGAGGTTAGCTAGGGGTTTGATATATATTTTTTTCCCCCTACATGTCCCTCTATGTTACCCTATGTGTCCATGCACACACAGGCATTTACAGGTGTTTAGAGGCAGGGAAATTGAAGGAAAAAAATCTGAATGCACCAAAATACTGTTCAGGAGAGGAGTTTGTGGGCTCAACACGCCTAAACCTGTGTCAACGTGTCTAAATGCACCTAAACGCTAGGCCCATTTAGTGCTTGAGCCCTCATTCATTTCAATGTCCAGAATAAATTAACATTCTGCCAAAGAAATGAATGAACGCCCAAATGCTTGATGCGTTTAAACCCATCTAAACACATTTAAAATATGCGGATTTAGGCACGTTTTTAACGCTGCTTTTCTCCTGGCAGGAGAAAGGCGTGCAGAAATGCTGTGTGTGCATGAGGCCTTAATATCCCTAGAAAGAGCATAGAAATTTCCAAAAACAGAAGTTAGTTAGAAAGTAAGACACGCATAAGCAAACAGTACTGAAAGATAAAATGGATAGACAAATTTACAGAAAATATGTTGCTCCTGCTGCCAGAGTTGCATGGATCACGTTGGTCATAAACTCCCGAACACACACACATATTTTATATTTTATTGATAACAGAGAGGTTCATGAAGATGCCCATGGGCAGGGTGAAACGCGTTGGTTGAAGTCCTTCTGGTGATGTCACATCTGGCCCATAGAATGCATGCCGAGGTGACTCTTCCAGAGTCCTGCTAATAGCGATCTTGCATGCTGTTTTTAAGGTGAGTGCATTACTATATAGGCATTTTTATTAATAAATTGATAATACTATGGCGGAGTGCCTCTTTATCTACAGTCAGGTGTAGGTCTCTTTAAATCAAACTCCCACAATCCTCTGGGCTCCTAGCATCCCCTGAGCTCTTTGACACACCCAGGGGATATAAATTCCAGCTCCTCCCTGCTTCTTGTGCTCAGAGAAACCCTGCCTGATGGGACAGCAGTGATTGGGCAAGTGAACTGTCACCAGGTGCTGGGTTCTCCCTTGTTAAGTCTGGTGTGTGGGCAACCAGCAAAGAGCACGCAGCATCTATCTAAGCCCCAATCACTGGAAAGGACTTTGCTACAGTCCATGTGGAGAGGCTGTCCATGCAGTGAGGTGGCCCTATCTTCAGCCACCAGAACCTCCTGACCAACAGCAGCAGTGCCAGTGTGAAGCCTGTGCCAGTCACAGATCCACCCAGCCAGGAGCTTTCCAGAAACTTCCTACATAAGGTGGACATGTGAGCTCTAATGTCTTCTCTCTCTTTCAGAAGTTGAACTGAACTCAGGAAACCATGTTAAACCACTGTAGTGTGTTTCTGCAAAACTGAAAACACACTAAAAAATGCATAGGTGTGAACCAGGCCTAATGCCGCGTACACACGGTCGGACTTTTCAGCTACAAAAGTCCGACAGCCTGTCCGACATACTTCCGGCGTACCTTCGGCGGACTTGCGGCAGACTTTCTAACGAACGGACTTGCCTACACACGACCACACAAAAGTACGACAGCCTAGTACGCGGTGACGTACACCAAGTCCGACGAGACTATAAAACGGAAGTTCAATAGCCCGTACGACACCCTTTGGGCTCCTTCTGCTAATCTCGTGTTTATCTCGTGTTAGTAGAAGTTTGGTGAGAGACAATTCGCGCTTGTGAGACTCGTATTTTTCAGTTCGTTTTAACTGTTGTTCAGTCTGTGCTTGTGAGGTTTGTATCTGCTTTTCAGTGCGTTTGGTCAGTTGGCATTGAGAAATCTTTGTTTTATTGTCCGCTCGTTCCTGATTTTCAGGTCGCTCTTCACAGGCCTTGCTGTTCTTCAGTGCGTTCTGTTTAGTGCGTTCTGACCAGCCGACCGTTTTGAAACCATGTTACCTGTACGTACTCGTCGTCGAGCTCGTGCATTGTATGTGTTTGGTGCTGTAGTTTATTCTTCAGACCAAGACCAGTCCATGAACAGGGCGAGGAGGAGTTCATGGACCAAGAATTGGTTGCTCCAGCGTGACCAGTTCTGTCACATGCCATTGCTCCGTGAGATCCGTGAGAATAATCCTGAGGATTTCAGGAACTTTCTCCGGATGACGGACCCTGTTTTTGACCGTTTGTTGGCTTTGCTGACCCCCTATATCAGCAGGCAGGATACCTGCATGAGGCAAGCCATCACTCCGGAGCAAAGGCTAGTTGCCACGTTGCGGTACTTGGCGACAGGGAGAAGCCTGCAGGACCTCAAGTTCTCGACAGGCATCTCCCCCCAGGCTCTGGGGATCATTATCCCAGAGACCTGTTCTGCCATCATCCAGGTCCTGCAGAAGGACTATATTAAGGTAAGATATTTTTCTTTTATTAGCATCACATGTTCTTTTATGTAATCTTTGATAATGTAATGTATTTCTTGCTTCAAACACTACTTACCATCATTGCAATATAGTGTGAATGTCCCCTTTTTATCCTCACACATGCTGGATTTTTTTCCTGTTATTTTTTGTCATGCATGTATATTTTCCTTCAATAACCTCCCCAGCATGCAATGATGGGAACATATCCACCTAGTCTACTCATTTTGAATGTATTTTGTTTGAGTGTATTTAGTGTGCTTATAATTAGCAATTAGCTTGATTTCCCAACCCCTCCCACCCCCCCCCCCCCACCCTCGTAAAAATTTGCTTGAATGTTCTGTGGTGTTGATTTGTCTAAAGCAAATATATGTTGCACTTTGCAAAATGCATGTGCACTCTACAAGTGCATTTGTTCCAGTGCTTTAGTAAATGAACAGAAGCTCTGCTGATTTCCATCATCAAATCATATGCAAGCCACAAAGTGTTTTCATTAATTGCCCTTGCATGTGATTGTGTACTCCTTGCAACATGAATGCCTTTTTACCTTACCTCATTTACTGTAAGCTGGTTAGCAACTGCACCTGCAGAGTGCGACAACTGCAGTCTTGTAGCCTTTTTAGTCCCTAAATTCCTGCGTGTCCTAAAAGTAATCTTTTTTAGGGATTTCACAACCCCCTAAAATGTAATCAATGTTCCATCAGAGGGGGTGAGCAATCTGATAAGTGTGCCTTTCCATATTAGTTATTCCAGAAGAATTAAATTATTTAATGTTATACTGATGCTGGGGAATAATGTTTTTAATTGTATAATTTTCTTGCAATGTTAGCTTCCAAATTAATGATTTTGGTTTTCTTGTTTGATTCCCCAGTTTCCTTCAACGCCACAGGAATGGCAGACTGTGGCATCCCATTTTGCCAGCCGTTGGGACTTTCCCAAATGTGGAGGGGCTATAGATGGGAAACATGTCCACATCGTGCCACCACCCCATTCGGGGTCATACTATTTTAATTATAAGGGGTTCCACAGTATTGTTTTAATGGCGGTGGTGTCGGCACACTATGAATTTTTATATGTGGACGTGGGGAAGAATGGCCGGATGTCGGATGGAGGAGTATTTGCCCAGACGGAGTTCTGCCAGCGTCTCCAGAGTGGTGGCCTGGGATTGCCACCTGATGCGGATAACGTGGAAGGACTCCCCTTTGTCTTCATTGCCGATGAAGCCTTCGCTCTGAGCAAGCACCTCATGAGGCCATTCCCCCAAAGAACCCTCACCCCGGAGAGGAGGGTTTTTAATTTCCGGCTGGCCAGAGCTAGAAGAGTGGTTGAGAATGCGTTTGGAATTCTGGCCAGCCGGTTCCGCCTGTTTCAAACATCCATTAATTTGGCGGAATACAAACTTAATTTTATCATTTTATCGTGCTGCATTCTGCACAACTTTTTACACAAACATTCTCTAAATTATATAGGAACAGTTGGGCCTGAGGCCGGACTTATAGATGACAACCTTACGGGCCTGGATACTGTCCGTACTGGCTTGGCCCCCCAAAGTGCCCGTCAAGTTAGACAGCAATATGTTAATTATTTTATGGGTAGGGGGGCCATTGCAATGGGCCAGGATATTTAATTTTTTTTAAATAAAAAAAAATATTGATGAAATCTGGAATTATATTTATTGCTTGCCTTTCTTTTGGGCTTTCTCCTAGGTTATGGTCGAGCAGTTGTAGTGCCAACTGTATTTTCCTTTTAAATGTCTAAATAAGCTCCATTGCCACTGTAAACAACTTTTTTACAATTATAACCAAACTGATACTGAGCATTGAAATAACAAACCACACATTTATTTAATTCCTATAAGGAGATGTTTTTATTAATCGTTGTTATGCATTCAGTTATGCATTTAGTAGAAAATGTTCATAGACAAAAATATAATGATATCTTATTAATAATTTGCAAAAATATAATTATATTTAAATATTTCTACATAATCCACAAAAAAATTTTTTTGCCTTTTTGATTTTCGCAAACAGGCTTTTTTTTTTTTTTTTGGAAATCCTTTTTTGTTTATTTGTTTGGTTTTTTAAAATCCTTTTTTTTTTTATTTATTTTTTTTTGTTTTTTTAAAGCAAGTTTTATTTTTTTTTTTGGTTTTTATAAAATCAAGTTTATTTTTTTTTGGTTTTTATAAAATCAAGTTTTTTTTTTTTTTTGGTTTTTTTAAATCAAGTTTATTTTTTTTTTGGTTTTTATAAAATCAAGTTTTTTTTTTTTTTTTTTGGTTTTTTGGAAAATCAATTTTTTTTTTTTTTGGTTTTTTTTAAATCAAGTTTATTTTTTTTTGGTTTTTATAAAATCAAGTTTTTTTTTTTTTTTTGGTTTTTTGGAAAATCAAGTTTTTTTTTTTTGGTTTTTTTAAATCAAGTTTATTTTTTTTTTGGTTTTTATAAAATCAAGTTTTTTTTTTTTTTTGTGGATTTTTTATGTATTTTCTAGAAACAGCCCTCCTTTTTTAAATTATGTTAAACAGCCATATATGTTCAGCCAAAAAAAAAAAGAGAAGGCCCAGAATGGGGTCAGCAAAACAGGAAATGAAGGACATGATCGATGTTTTGGGGTTTCAAAAAGGGCATTTAGATTCTACCCAAAACATCAATCATGTCCTTCATTTCCTGCTGCATACGATCCAGCCGATTACGCATTTCATCGATCTCCTTATTCCAGGCCATTATTTGACCAATTAGCCGTTGGGCACTGTCTGAGGTGAAATAGTCACTTCTTGTACCTAAAGTGGAATGAAACCAAAAAATGTGTTTAGAAATATGCACACATACATAGTTTACCTTACCATAATAAAGCTGTTGTCTCAGACACTGACCTGGTGGGGTGCCCATGTAGCATAATTCCTCCACATCCTCGGGGGTGGCACTGTTGCTTGAATCAAGCACAACCAGATCCCCTAAAATAGAGTAGAAAAATTACATTAAAGAAAAGACAGCCATGCATAGATTAACGTAAGCTGGTGTGTCAGACAATCACCTGGTGGGGTGCCCATGTCGCCCACCTCTCCTTCCTCCACATCCTCAGTGGGGCTTGGGCTGATTTCCCAATCATGTTGTTTGGCTTGGGGTGGACTGTCTTCTTGTTGGCTGAGTGAATTTTCCCCTATGTGAAACAAAAAATTAGTAATCTACTTAGCACACAGATATTTTAGTACATAGTAATTTTCAAACATTTGGAGTGAAGTGGTTTGTGTAGAGTTCCTATTTTACCTCAATATTTAAAATTATAAAGACATATCGGATAGATAGATATCTAGATATCAATATCTCGAAATATAGTTAATAATCTTTTGATCTCTCTCTCTCTCTCTCTCTCTCTCTCTCTCTCTCTCTCTCTCTCTATCTGGAACAAAATCTAAATATATAACTAAATGTAAAGAAAAAAAAAAGATAACTTAAAATATTCCAAAAGAATGTTTTACATTTCTATATCTATCTATCTATCTACCTATCTCTATCTCTCTCTCTCTCTCTCTCTCTCTCTCTCTCTATATATATATATATATATATATCTATATATATATATATATATATATCTATATATATCTATCTATATATATAGATAGATATATCTATAGATATGTAACGAGGTTTATTAAAAGATCGTTTGAAACGATGAGCAAAAAAATCGTATAGGAAGGAAAAGCACATGGAGCAGTATACAAGGTAATAAACACAAGAGAAAAACACGACAAGTACTTACTTTTTTTAAGCACTTTACAGATCCGTCTGTATTGATCCGGCTCCCTGAGCTTGAGGTCAGACCATCTTTTGCGAAGTTGATCCTTGGAGCGCTGGACCCCAAAAGAAGCCTGTAAAGTGTCCACCACCTTTGCCATTATTTTGGCCTTGCGCAAATTTGGCCGTGCGTACGGCCCATACTTCCCATCATAGTCCTTTTTTTGAAGAATGGCCACCATCTCCACCATCTCTTCAAAACTCATATTGGAGGCCTTAAATCTAGGCCTCGCAGATCTGGTTGACGTTCCAGCCTCCGGGCTTTTTTCGCTACCTGAGGTAGTCAACATGTCAGGTGTCTCCGCCATTATTTACCCCACTACGCGCCGTAACTAAAAATGGGCGGAGAACATGAGTTAAAATCGAACGTCAGGGGCGGGCGACGCAGGCGGAGTTTCACACATGCGTAGTGTATAAAGAGGGGCCTTGCGCACGTGTCGTACGTACGTTCTGTGCGTAGGTGATAGTGGACCAGGACGTTACAAAACGAAGGTAATTTTAAACTTTTTTTTTTTTTGGTTTTAGGTCATGACTTTGTAGCAAGCGGCCTATATGGCTTGATAGATTGATGAGGCCTACATAGGGAGAAGATGATGAGGGGTTAGCAGAAACCTAATAATAAGTGTTTTTTGTCTTGTGACTTTATCTTTTCCAGATATAATGAATCCCCTATTTAAGGATCCAGAGTTCCTTACAGCTTTCATATCTAAATATCGAGAGATGAGGAATTTGTGGGAGGTGAAACACCCTCAGTATTATGCAAAGCATGTGAGGAAGTCAACGCTGGAGAGACTTCTGTCCTTTGTCCAGGCGACCATCCCGGAAGCAACAATGGAGACATTGCTCAAGAAAATTGGGGTCTTGAGGAATATGTATAAGAGGGAGCATAAGAAGATCCAGGAATCAATGAGATCAGGAGCATCAGCAGATGATGTTTATGTACCCAGGCTGTGGTACTACAATCAACTCCGTTTTCTTGATGACCAGAATGAAGCTAGGGCATCACTTTCAACCCTTCCCTCCACCCTTCCCTCCACCCTTCCCTCCACCCCAGCAGAGGCTGATGAGGAGCAAGCTGGGTCTTCCATCCTGGATGAACCGCATATGACCATCTGGAGTCAGGTAAATTATATTAACAAATATTTACTGTACTAATATTAATGATGTTAACTGGATGTTATAATTGTCTAAAATAATTTTGGCCTCAAAATTGTGTATACATATCAATTGACAGGAGTGGCTAAATATGTTTGGCACCTGCTATAAAAAATTAGGGTGTCTGATTAGACTCTTTTATTAAAGAGATGTATTCACATTGAATTTGCTAGTCATGAGAAGCAAATTGTGTGTCATTGATGAACCCCAAATAAATAAATAAAACGATGTCCTTTTTTTATACACAGGATGAGTCCATCCAGGAGGAATGTGTGGAAAGTGGCAGGCAGGAGGAGACCGGGCCCATGGACAGCCTGGAGGAGGGCGGATTCTCCATCATCCTGGAGGAGGCTGGGCCCAGTGTCAGGCAGGAGGTGGCTGGTCCCAGTGAGGTGGCTGGTCCCAGTGAGGTGGCTGGGCCAAGTGAGGTGGCTGGGCCAAGTGAGGTGGCTGGGCCCAGTAGGAGCATGACCCAATCACAAGTGCTTCCCCTCCACCTTCCCAAAAAAAGGGCCAGGAAGGGGACGGTCACACAGGAGGCATCCCTGCGCCTCATGCAAGAGGCCACCCGTTTTTTGAGAAGCCCCCCCGAAGCAGAAGAGTCCTATGGCTGCTACTTAGCCAGCAGGCTTCTTCAAATGGATTGGGAGCAGCGTCTCATTTGCGAGCGCCTATTTGGGGAAACTATCCAGAAGGGGCTGCAGGGCACGCTAACCTGAAACACACAACTACATGAGGCAGCCCCCCCTCCTCCTCCTCCTCCTCCTGCCACAACTGAAACACCACAGCCACAGCCTCCAAAGAAGGCTACAGGGAAGGCTGCAGGGAAGGCTGCAGGGCAGCGTGGAGGAAAGGCTGCAGGGAAGAGAAGAAAGTGATGACCTGGGTTCAGTCTGGTCTGACAGAAGACGCAGGCTGTTGTAGGACCACAGTCTGGGGACATCTAGATCATCTGCTGGTGCTGTTGATCTCTGGGATTCTTGGACCAGATTGTGCTCCCTCTTATATGGACTCCTCAAGATCCCAATTTTCTTGTACACCGACTTTTTCCAGCGTTGACTTCCTCTTTATTTTATTTTGACCATGAACAAATGGATCTTTTTTGAGTTTAGCAAAAGACTTTATGTGTTTTCTTTTAAATCATTGATTTTACACACAATGTTAAATTAACAAGGGACAACAATCTCATTGAGTTTGAAAAAACACACCAAAAATACATTACTAATGTTAATAATGTTCAAGTGGTAAGTCTTGAAAATAAAAAAATCTACATAACCAAAAACGGTGCTTTGGGTTAACTTTATTTAAAAACTAAAAAATAAGCACTAGAAAAACAAAACTAGAATAATGGGTTCTTTGTGGTAACTTTACAAACCTAAAAAAAATAAATAAATAAAAGGTAAAAAGTATTATTAGTATGGAAACATTGTTTTTAAAAAGCATACTATATCATTCATGAGATCAAAAAGAGAAAAAGAATCCAGAAATCAGTTTGGGAGAACTCTGAATATGAACAGCAAAACACCTTCATTCTTTAGAGCATTCGTAAAGAAGAAATAAAATGCGCTGCATTCAATGATCACAGATTTTGCAGCGTGATGAATGTGCTACCTACAATACGAACACTAGTTTTACTAGACCGAGTGCTTCCGTTTAGTTTTTGCTTATGAGCATGCGTCGTTTTTTTGTCCGTAGGACTAGCATACAGACGAGCGGACTTCGGGGTCCGTCGTAGTTACGACGTAAAGATTTGAAGCATGTTTCAAATCTAAAGTCCGTCGGATTTGAGGCTAAAAAAGTACGTTGAAAGTCCGGAGAAGCCCACACACGATCGGATTACCAGCCAGCTTTAGTCCGTCAGCGTCCGTTGGACTTTTGTAGCTGAAAAGTCCGACCGTGTGTACGCGGCATAAGGCTTCATTCCCACTTGTTCAACTTGTCCTTCAACAGTTGTCCATTATCACTGGTCAAAGCCAAAGTCGTATCCAAGTCGTATTTTTTTGGTTTTTATAAAATCAAGTTTTTGTTTTTTTTTGGTTTTTTTAAATCAAGTTTATTTTTTTTTTGGTTTTTATAAAATCAAGTTTTTTTTTTTTTTTTTTGGTTTTTTGGAAAATCTATTTTTTTTTTTTTGTTTTTTTTTAAATCAAGTTTATTTTTTTTTGGTTTTTATAAAATCAAGTTTTTTTTTTTTTTTTTGGTTTTTTGGAAAATCAAGTTTTTTTTTTTTGGTTTTTTTAAATCAAGTTTATTTTTTTTTTGGTTTTTATAAAATCAAGTTTTTTTTTTTTTTTGTGGATTTTTTATGTATTTTCTAGAAACAGCCCTCCTTTTTTAAATTATGTTAAACAGCCATATATGTTCAGCCAAAAAAAAAAAGAGAAGGCCCAGAATGGGGTCAGCAAAACAGGAAATGAAGGACATGATCGATGTTTTGGGGTTTCAAAAAGGGCATTTAGATTCTACCCAAAACATCAATCATGTCCTTCATTTCCTGCTGCATACGATCCAGCCGATTACGCATTTCATCGATCTCCTTATTCCAGGCCATTATTTGACCAATTAGCCGTTGGGCACTGTCTGAGGTGAAATAGTCACTTCTTGTACCTAAAGTGGAATGAAACCAAAAAATGTGTTTAGAAATATGCACACATACATAGTTTACCTTACCATAATAAAGCTGTTGTCTCAGACACTGACCTGGTGGGGTGCCCATGTAGCATAATTCCTCCACATCCTCGGGGGTGGCACTGTTGCTTGAATCAAGCACAACCAGATCCCCTAAAATAGAGTAGAAAAATTACATTAAAGAAAAGACAGCCATGCATAGATTAACGTAAGCTGGTGTGTCAGACAATCACCTGGTGGGGTGCCCATGTCGCCCACCTCTCCTTCCTCCACATCCTCAGTGGGGCTTGGGCTGATTTCCCAATCATGTTGTTTGGCTTGGGGTGGACTGTCTTCTTGTTGGCTGAGTGAATTTTCCCCTATGTGAAACAAAAAATTAGTAATCTACTTAGCACACAGATATTTTAGTACATAGTAATTTTCAAACATTTGGAGTGAAGTGGTTTGTGTAGAGTTCCTATTTTACCTCAATATTTAAAATTATAAAGACATATCGGATAGATAGATATCTAGATATCAATATCTCGAAATATAGTTAATAATCTTTTGATCTCTCTCTCTCTCTCTCTCTCTCTCTCTCTCTCTCTCTCTCTATCTGGAACAAAATCTAAATATATAACTAAATGTAAAGAAAAAAAAAAGATAACTTAAAATATTCCAAAAGAATGTTTTACATTTCTATATCTATCTATCTATCTACCTATCTCTCTCTCTCTCTCTCTCTCTCTCTCTCTCTCTCTCTCTCTCTCTATATATATATATATATATATATATATAGATATATATATATATATATATATATATATATATATATATATATATCTATCTATATATATAGATAGATATATCTATAGATATGTAACGAGGTTTATTAAAAGATAGTTTGAAACGATGAGCAAAAAAATCGTATAGGAAGGAAAAGCACATGGAGCAGTATACAAGGTAATAAACACAAGAGAAAAACACGATAAGTACTTACTTTTTTTAAGCACTTTACGGATCCGTCTGTATTGATCCGGCTCCCTGAGCTTGAGGTCAGACCATCTTTTGCGAAGTTGATCCTTGGAGCGCTGGACCCCAAAAGAAGCCTGTAAAGTGTCCACCACCTTTGCCATTATTTTGGCCTTGCGCAAATTTGGCCGTGCGTACGGCCCATACTTCCCATCATAGTCCTTTTTTTGAAGAATGGCCACCATCTCCACCATCTCTTCAAAACTCATATTGGAGGCCTTAAATCTAGGCCTCGCAGATCTGGTTGACGTTCCAGCCTCCGGGCTTTTTTCGCTACCTGAGGTAGTCAACATGTCAGGTGTCTCCGCCATTATTTACCCCACTACGCGCCGTAACTAAAAATGGGCGGAGAACATGAGTTAAAATCGAACGTCAGGGGCGGGCGACGCAGGCGGAGTTTCACACATGCGTAGTGTATAAAGAGGGGCCTTGCGCACGTGTCGTACGTACGTTCTGTGCGTAGGTGATAGTGGACCAGGACGTTACAAAACGAAGGTAATTTTAAACTTTTTTTTTTTTTGGTTTTAGGTCATGACTTTGTAGCAAGCGGCCTATATGGCTTGATAGATTGATGAGGCCTACATAGGGAGAAGATGATGAGGGGTTAGCAGAAACCTAATAATAAGTGTTTTTTGTCTTGTGACTTTATCTTTTCCAGATATAATGAATCCCCTATTTAAGGATCCAGAGTTCCTTACAGCTTTCATATCTAAATATCGAGAGATGAGGAATTTGTGGGAGGTGAAACACCCTCAGTATTATGCAAAGCATGTGAGGAAGTCAACGCTGGAGAGACTTCTGTCCTTTGTCCAGGCGACCATCCCGGAAGCAACAATGGAGACATTGCTCAAGAAAATTGGGGTCTTGAGGAATATGTATAAGAGGGAGCATAAGAAGATCCAGGAATCAATGAGATCAGGAGCATCAGCAGATGATGTTTATGTACCCAGGCTGTGGTACTACAATCAACTCCGTTTTCTTGATGACCAGAATGAAGCTAGGGCATCACTTTCAACCCTTCCCTCCACCCTTCCCTCCACCCTTCCCTCCACCCCAGCAGAGGCTGATGAGGAGCAAGCTGGGTCTTCCATCCTGGATGAACCGGATATGACCATCTGGAGTCAGGTAAATTATATTAACAAATATTTACTGTACTAATATTAATGATGTTAACTGGATGTTATAATTGTCTAAAATAATTTTGGCCTCAAAATTGTGTATACATATCAATTGACAGGAGTGGCTAAATATGTTTGGCACCTGCTATAAAAAATTAGGGTGTCTGATTAGACTCTTTTATTAAAGAGATGTATTCACATTGAATTTGCTAGTCATGAGAAGCAAATTGTGTGTCATTGATGAACCCCAAATAAATAAATAAAACGATGTCCTTTTTTTATACACAGGATGAGTCCATCCAGGAGGAATGTGTGGAAAGTGGCAGGCAGGAGGAGACCGGGCCCATGGACAGCCTGGAGGAGGGCGGATTCTCCATCATCCTGGAGGAGGCTGGGCCCAGTGTCAGGCAGGAGGTGGCTGGTCCCAGTGAGGTGGCTGGTCCCAGTGAGGTGGCTGGGCCAAGTGAGGTGGCTGGGCCAAGTGAGGTGGCTGGGCCCAGTAGGAGCATGACCCAATCACAAGTGCTTCCCCTCCACCTTCCCAAAAAAAGGGCCAGGAAGGGGACGGTCACACAGGAGGCATCCCTGCGCCTCATGCAAGAGGCCACCCGTTTTTTGAGAAGCCCCCCCGAAGCAGAAGAGTCCTATGGCTGCTACTTAGCCAGCAGGCTTCTTCAAATGGATTGGGAGCAGCGTCTCATTTGCGAGCGCCTATTTGGGGAAACTATCCAGAAGGGGCTGCAGGGCACGCTAACCCGAAACACACAACTACATGAGGCAGCCCCCCCTCCTCCTCCTCCTCCTCCTGCCACAACTGAAACACCACAGCCACAGCCTCCAAAGAAGGCTACAGGGAAGGCTGCAGGGAAGGCTGCAGGGCAGCGTGGAGGAAAGGCTGCAGGGAAGAGAAGAAAGTGATGACCTGGGTTCAGTCTGGTCTGACAGAAGACGCAGGCTGTTGTAGGACCACAGTCTGGGGACATCTAGATCATCTGCTGGTGCTGTTGATCTCTGGGATTCTTGGACCAGATTGTGCTCCCTCTTATATGGACTCCTCAAGATCCCAATTTTCTTGTACACCGACTTTTTCCAGCGTTGACTTCCTCTTTATTTTATTTTGACCATGAACAAATGGATCTTTTTTGAGTTTAGCAAAAGACTTTATGTGTTTTCTTTTAAATCATTGATTTTACACACAATGTTAAATTAACAAGGGACAACAATCTCATTGAGTTTGAAAAAACACACCAAAAATACATTACTAATGTTAATAATGTTCAAGTGGTAAGTCTTGAAAATAAAAAAATCTACATAACCAAAAACGGTGCTTTGGGTTAACTTTATCTAAAAACTAAAAAATAAGCACTAGAAAAACAAAACTAGAATAATGGGTTCTTTGTGGTAACTTTACAAACCTAAAAAAAATAAATAAATAAAAGGTAAAAAGTATTATTAGTATGGAAACATTGTTTTTAAAAAGCATACTATATCATTCATGAGATCAAAAAGAGAAAAAGAATCCAGAAATCAGTTTGGGAGAACTCTGAATATGAACAGCAAAACACCTTCATTCTTTAGAGCATTCGTAAAGAAGAAATAAAATGCGCTGCATTCAATGATCACAGATTTTGCAGCGTGATGAATGTGCTACCTACAATACGAACACTAGTTTTACTAGACCGAGTGCTTCCGTTTAGTTTTTGCTTATGAGCATGCGTCGTTTTTTTGTCCGTAGGACTAGCATACAGACGAGCGGACTTCGGGGTCCGTCGTAGTTACGACGTAAAGATTTGAAGCATGTTTCAAATCTAAAGTCCGTCGGATTTGAGGCTAAAAAAGTACGTTGAAAGTCCGGAGAAGCCCACACACGATCGGATTACCAGCCAGCTTTAGTCCGTCAGCGTCCGTTGGACTTTTGTAGCTGAAAAGTCCGACCGTGTGTACGCGGCATAAGGCTTCATTCCCACTTGTTCAACTTGTCCTTCAACAGTTGTCCATTATCACTGGTCAAAGCCAAAGTCGTATCCAAAGTGGGTGCAACTTTAGAGTCGTACAACTGTGTATGGAGCCTTAAGGCCATACACACGATCTGAAAATCAGATGAAAAATACCGCTTTCTAAGCGATCGTATGATAATCTGATCATTGGTATACAGTTTTTGACAGCCGATCATGACAGTTCATCTGATATTATCCGATCGAACAAGCCCGAAAATTTTTCTTGTAGGATACCAGATCGTATGATTTTCTTTCAGTCAGCACAGTTGTCATCCCAAAATACAATACAAATACACTACAACACATTACGTCACTTTCGCATTTTTATTCTGTCGTAGGAGAATTTTCGTAACTTTAGTAAACTATTCAATTTCCACTTGCTACTAGCAAGCGAAAAAAGTCTGACGATCAATTTTTGAGTCTTAACCAGGCAACCAGAAAGTTTTATAATTGTGCACTATACCGTGTGGGAGTTATGGGTTACTAAACATTCCAGGAATATATTTAGTGGAGGGCTGGCAGCCTTAGGCCTGGGGGGGCAAGTACAGTCAAGTTGTCCATTGAACCACCAAATCAGCTCACCATCCATGGCCACCTGGGTTTATAATGGATATTGATGTTATGAAGCAAGACAAATACGATGCAACGTGGTAACATAATTTAATCTTAATAGCAACAAAGAAAGTTTAACAAAAATAATACATCAATGCAGCCTCACCAGTGCTCATCAGTGCAGCCTCACCAGTGCCCATCAATGCAGCCTCACCAGTGCCCATCAATGCAGCCTCATCAGTGCCCATCAGTGCATCCTCACCAGTGTCCATCAATGCAGCTTTACCAGTGCCCATCAATGCAGCTTGATCAGTGCCCATCAGTGCAGCCTCACCAGTGTCCATCAATTCAGCCTCACCAGTGCACATCAATGCAGCCTCATCAGTGCCCATCAATGCAGCCTCACCAGTGCCCATCAATGCAGCTTTACCAGTGCCCATCAATGCAGCCTGATCAGTGCCCATCATGCAGCCTCACCAGTGTCCATCAATTCAGCCTCACCAGTGCCCATCACTGCAGCCTCATCAGTGCCCATCAGCTCAGCCTCACCAGTGCCCATCAGTGCAGCCTATCAGTGTCCATAGAATGCATGAATGTGAAAAACCTTCACAACCACTTTAACTGTTTGGGGTGGGGGGTTAATTAATCTAAAATGCTATTTGTAATATGGAGCATGGAGGGGGGTTAATGTATTGCTATTGGTCACTGATGCATTAGTGACCAGGGACAACTAATTAACCCCTTTGTGCTGCATTAGTGGCACCAGTGGCAGTGTTTATTAACCCCTTCATGCTGCAGCATAAAGGGGTTAATTAACACTGTCACTGGTGCCACTTCCACTAATGCAGCACAAAGGGGTTAATTAATTGCCCCTAGTGACTAATGCATCAGTGACCAATGGCAATACATTACCCCCCCTCCATGCTGCATATTACAAATAGTTCTGTAGATTAATTAAACCCCCGCCCCCTCAAAAATAAAAGTTAACCACTTCAGTAGCATTACACAGATAAGACACAGCAGTCCAGCAATGTTATCAGCTTCTGTTCACTCACTTGTCAATGGTAGTGGATGCTCCCAAAGGTCACAAAGGCAGGATTCCTCCTCTTCCATCCCACGTTTCTGGCCTCTGAATGACATCACGCCGGACGGGGCCTAGGAAGCTCCTGTCAGGGAAGTGACTGCTAGTATTGTGCCGACCGGGTGCAGGAGTACACTTGGCACACTCGTACCGCTCCATTGCAGCTCTACAAATATTACACTGTGTAGCGGCGGCCGGCAGCTGTATACAGCAAGATGCCCCTACATTAATTCAGCCCCGAGTGCGGCCTTTTTACCTGGCATCAGAGCGGCCCGGGGGCCATTGCCACCTTTCATCTCCCCCGGCCCAGTCCGCCCCTGATTATAATACACATATTTGTCTCAGAAACTAGGAGGAAACATTATTGTTAGGATTATTCTTCTCTTGTGATCAGTCGAACACCAGATGTATTGAAAAGCAGACAATTTATTTCAGATGTGTCACACAAATGGATGATGCTTACAAGCCAAAAGATGCAGTAAGAATCACACAAAGAGATGTACATCCCCCCTCCTAATATATACAATAATATAGCCATAACGCTTCTATTTGCTGAGGAAACACAGATAGCATGCCTGGTACAAAATGGTACTTTATTTCACTAATTAGTGTTTCCTGTACAGTCCTGTTCTACCATATATGGTTAAGCCTAATCATCCTACAACTTACTATGGAGTTAGTTAAAGCAAACGATATAGCAAGTTAATACAACAATGTGCTCAGAAGTCATCTTAACCTCCCTGGCGGTATGATTATTTCGGATTTTAGGTGCTGAAAGCGGTACAATTATTTTGCATGGAAATTTGGCGTTTTATATTGTAGGTCTGTAAATCTTAACAATAACACACTTAAATCTGTCCAAACCAGAGTCTAGTAGATATCCCGGGTATGATAAAGTTTGAAACACAAAAACATAAATTATAATATAATAAATAAAAATAAATAATTAAAAAAAAAAAAAAATAGTAATAAAATACATTTCCCCACAATTCACTATCGCTCAATTCTGCAAGTGTTCTAATTTACTATCGCTGTTTTCTAGCTGGTCTAAAGCCACTTTTGACGTAAAGGGACACTTTTTGGTTGCTATGGACAATCTCCAGTTTCCAGGCAGAAAGAACAGTGTATATCATGTAAAACTGCATGCAGGGCATGGGACAAAGCACTGGGGACAAAAGGGATGTGAAATCATTTCATACAGTACTGTAATCTGTAAGATTACAGTACTGTATGTGTTATGATTTTTACTTTTTTTTGAATTTGCCGCCAGGCTCCGCCCCCGTGTGTCGCGCCGCTCGCAGGGAACGGAGCCTGGCACGGAGAGGCTTCGGAGGAGGACGGAGCCCTCGGACACTGCGGGTGACATCGCAGGATCCCGGGGACAAGGTAAGTAAAGCCGCCCCAGGATCCTGCAATGCGATCCCGAGTGTGGCTCGGGGTTACCGCTAATGGTACTGAATTTTAACCCTGAGCCACACTCGGGAATACCGCCAGGGAGGCTACGAAAAGTCTCAGGGTTATAGTTTTTCTAATAGTTTTTCTAATAGTCACACAATAAACATTTAAAACTTTTCTAAAGGCCCGTACACACGATCGGACTTTTTGACAACAAACATGCAAATTAGCTGTTTTGGAGCAACATCCGACCGTGTGTACGCACCATCGAACAAACTTTTTCTGTTTCTATCGGACTTTTGTTGGCTGTGCGAACGGACAAAATTTCACAGCCGCAGGGCCCCCCTCCCCCAAAGCACCCACCCCAGGGCATGCGGCCTGGTACGGCTCAGGAGGGGGGCGCTCGCTCGTCCCCACTCCCTTTCCTGACCGGCCGGGCTGCGTGCTCGGATAAGGGTCTGGTATGGATTTTGGGGGGACCCCCAAGGGTCTCATTTGGCCCCCACTGTTAAGGTATATTAATTGAACATTTGGTTTTCTTTGACACTGCCTAGTTAAAGTGTCACATATATTCCTAATTTACACTGCCCTGCCTGGAAAAGAGTGAAAAGTAAATTTTCGAACTTTTCTTCACTTTATTTACCGTATTTATTGGCGTTTAACTCTATCACAGGAGTTGGTCCAATGCTGATGGCGGAGGCGGGACTGTGTATGTGACTGCCGACTGAGAGCCGAGGAAACAGATGACGGCTCGGTGATGTCCTATGAGAGATGGTGAGCTGCATTGAGGGGGCATATGGGCACAGAACAGGCTGCAGATGGGCACAGATCAGGCTGCAGATGGGCACAGATCAGGCTGCAGATGGGCACAGAACAGGCTGCAGATGGGCACAGAACAGGCTGCAGATGGGCACAGAACAGGCTGCAGATGGGCACAGAACAGGCTGCAGATGGGCACAGAACAGGCTGCAGATGGGGACAGATCAGGCTGCAGATGGGGACAGATCAGGCTGCAGATGGGGATAGAACATGCTGCAGATAGGCACAGAACAGGCTGCAGATGGGGACAGATCAGGCTGCACTGAAGCTGCAGATGGGCACAAATCAGGCTGCACTGAGGCTGCAGATGGGCACTAATCACACTGCATTGATTCTCACTGACCATTATTTTGCTTCAAAGTGGTTTATTTAAAAAAAAAAAAAAATTCCTGAAACTTCCCTCTTAAATTGGCGTGTTATACAGCGATAAATACAGTATTTATTTTTTTACAGCTATTA
>NW_027362678.1:10000-105537 GCF_042186555.1 Aquarana catesbeiana | reverse complement strand
CTCTATATACTGAGCAGAGCGGTGAAGACTCCTCTCTCTATATACTGAGCAGAGCGGTGAAGACTCCTCTCTCTCTATATACTGAGCAGAGCGGTGAAGACTCCTCTCTCTATATACTGAGCAGAGCGGTGAAGACTCCTCTCTCTATATACTGAGCAGAGCGGTGAAGACTCCTCTCTCTATATATACTGAGCAGAGCGGTGAAGACTCCTCTCTATATATACTGAGCAGAGCGGTGAAGACTCCTCTCTCTCTATATACTGAGCAGAGCGGTGAAGACTCCTCTCTCTATATACTGAGCAGAGTGGTGAAGACTCCTCTCTCTATATACTGAGCAGAGCGGTGAAGACTCCTCTCTCTATATATACTGAGCAGAGCGGTGAAGACTCCTCTCTCTGATATACTGAGCAGAGCGGTGAAGACTCCTCTCTCTATATACTGAGCAGAGCGGTGAAGACTCCTCTCTCTATATATACTGAGCAGAGCGGTGAAGACTCCTCTCTCTATATACTGAGCAGAGCGGTGAAGACTCCTCTCTCTATATACTGAGCAGAGCGGTGAAGACTCCTCTCTCTATATATACTGAGCAGAGCGGTGAAGACTCCTCTCTCTATATACTGAGCAGAGCGGTGAAGACTCCTCTCTATATATACTGAGCAGAGCGGTGAAGACTCCTCTCTCTATATACTGAGCAGAGCGGTGAAGACTCCTCTCTCTATATACTGAGCAGAGCGGTGAAGACTCCTCTCTCTATATACTGAGCAGAGCGGTGAAGACTCCTCTCTCTATATACTGAGCAGAGCGGTGAAGACTCCTCTCTCTATATATACTGAGCAGAGCGGTGAAGACTCCTCTCTCTCTATATATACTGAGCAGAGCGGTGAAGACTCCTCTCTCTATATACTGAGCAGAGCGGTGAAGACTCCTCTCTCTATATACTGAGCAGAGCGGTGAAGACTCCTCTCTCTATATATACTGAGCAGAGCGGTGAAGACTCCTCTCTCTATATACTGAGCAGAGCGGTGAAGACTCCTCTCTCTATATACTGAGCAGAGCGGTGAAGACTCCTCTCTCTATATACTGAGCAGAGCGGTGAAGACTCTCTCTCTATATATACTGAGCAGAGCGGTGAAGACTCCTCTCTCTATATACTGAGCAGAGCGGTGAAGACTCCTCTCTCTATATACTGAGCAGAGCGGTGAAGACTCCTCTCTCTATATACTGAGCAGAGCGGTGAAGACTCCTCTCTCTATATACTGAGCAGAGCGGTGAAGACTCCTCTCTCTATATACTGAGCAGAGCGGTGAAGACTCCTCTCTCTATATATACTGAGCAGAGCGGTGAAGACTCCTCTCTCTATATATACTGAGCAGAGCGGTGAAGACTCCTCTCTCTATATACTGAGCAGAGCGGTGAAGACTCCTCTCTATATATACTGAGCAGAGCGGTGAAGACTCCTCTCTCTATATATACTGAGCAGAGCGGTGAAGACTCCTCTCTCTCTATATACTGAGCAGAGCGGTGAAGACTCCTCTCTCTCTATATACTGAGCAGAGCGGTGAAGACTCCTCTCTCTATATACTGAGCAGAGCGGTGAAGACTCCTCTCTCTATATATACTGAGCAGAGCGGTGAAGACTCCTCTCTCTATATATACTGAGCAGAGCGGTGAAGACTCCTCTCTCTCTATATATACTGAGCAGAGCGGTGAAGACTCCTCTCTCTATATACTGAGCAGAGCGGTGAAGACTCCTCTCTCTATATATACTGAGCAGAGCGGTGAAGACTCCTCTCTCTATATATATACTGAGCAGAGCGGTGAAGACTCCTCTCTCTATATATACTGAGCAGAGCGGTGAAGACTCCTCTCTCTATATATACTGAGCAGAGCGGTGAAGACTCCTCTCTCTATATATACTGAGCAGAGCGGTGAAGACTCCTCTCTCTATATACTGAGCAGAGCGGTGAAGACTCCTCTCTCTATATATACTGAGCAGAGCGGTGAAGACTCCTCTCTCTATATATACTGAGCAGAGCGGTGAAGACTCCTCTCTCTATATATACTGAGCAGAGCGGTGAAGACTCCTCTCTCTATATATACTGAGCAGAGCGGTGAAGACTCCTCTCTCTATATATACTGAGCAGAGCGGTGAAGACTCCTCTCTCTATATACTGAGCAGAGCGGTGAAGACTCCTCTCTCTATATATACTGAGCAGAGCGGTGAAGACTCCTCTCTCTATATATACTGAGCAGAGCGGTGAAGACTCCTCTCTATATATACTGAGCAGAGCGGTGAAGACTCCTCTCTCTATATATACTGAGCAGAGCGGTGAAGACTCCTCTCTCTATATATACTGAGCAGAGCGGTGAAGACTCCTCTCTCTATATATACTGAGCAGAGCGGTGAAGACTCCTCTCTCTATATATACTGAGCAGAGCGGTGAAGACTCCTCTCTATATATATACTGAGCAGAGCGGTGAAGACTCCTCTCTCTATATATACTGAGCAGAGCGGTGAAGACTCCTCTCTCTATATACTGAGCAGAGCGGTGAAGACTCCTCTCTCTATATATACTGAGCAGAGCGGTGAAGACTCCTCTCTCTATATATACTGAGCAGAGCGGTGAAGACTCCTCTCTCTATATATACTGAGCAGAGCGGTGAAGACTCCTCTCTCTATATATACTGAGCAGAGCGGTGAAGACTCCTCTCTCTATATACTGAGCAGAGCGGTGAAGACTCCTCTCTCTCTATATATATACTGAGCAGAGCGGTGAAGACTCCTCTCTCTATATATACTGAGCAGAGCGGTGAAGACTCCTCTCTCTATATACTGAGCAGAGCGGTGAAGACTCCTCTCTCTATATACTGAGCAGAGCGGTGAAGACTCCTCTCTCTATATATACTGAGCAGAGCGGTGAAGACTCCTCTCTCTATATATACTGAGCAGAGCGGTGAAGACTCCTCTCTCTATATATACTGAGCAGAGCGGTGAAGACTCCTCTCTCTATATATACTGAGCAGAGCGGTGAAGACTCCTCTCTCTATATATACTGAGCAGAGCGGTGAAGACTCCTCTCTATATATATACTGAGCAGAGCGGTGAAGACTCCTCTCTCTATATATACTGAGCAGAGCGGTGAAGACTCCTCTCTATATATATACTGAGCAGAGCGGTGAAGACTCCTCTATATACTGAGCAGAGCGGTGAAGACTCCTCTCTCTATATACTGAGCAGAGCGGTGAAGACTCCTCTCTCTATATATACTGAGCAGAGCGGTGAAGACTCCTCTCTCTATATATACTGAGCAGAGCGGTGAAGACTCCTCTCTCTATATACTGAGCAGAGCGGTGAAGACTCCTCTCTCTCTATATATACTGAGCAGAGCGGTGAAGACTCCTCTCTCTATATATACTGAGCAGAGTGGTGAAGACTCCTCTCTATATATACTGAGCAGAGCGGTGAAGACTCCTCTCTCTCTCTATATACTGAGCAGAGCGGTGAAGACTCCTCTCTCTCTATATACTGAGCAGAGCGGTGAAGACTCCTCTCTCTATATATACTGAGCAGAGCGGTGAAGACTCCTCTCTCTATATATACTGAGCAGAGCGGTGAAGACTCCTCTCTCTCTATATATACTGAGCAGAGCGGTGAAGACTCCTCTCTCTCTATATACTGAGCAGAGCGGTGAAGACTCCTCTCTATATATACTGAGCAGAGTGGTGAAGACTCCTCTCTCTATATACTGAGCAGAGCGGTGAAGACTCCTCTCTATATATACTGAGCAGAGCGGTGAAGACTCCTCTCTCTATATATACTGAGCAGAGCGGTGAAGACTCCTCTCTATATATATACTGAGCAGAGCGGTGAAGACTCCTCTCTCTATATACTGAGCAGAGCGGTGAAGACTCCTCTCTATATATATACTGAGCAGAGTGGTGAAGACTCCTCTCTATATATATACTGAGCAGAGCGGTGAAGACTCCTCTCTATATATATACTGAGCAGAGCGGTGAAGACTCCTCTCTATATATACTGAGCAGAGCGGTGAAGACTCCTCTCTCTATATACTGAGCAGAGCGGTGAAGACTCCTCTCTCTCTATATACTGAGCAGAGCGGTGAAGACTCCTCTCTCTATATATATACTGAGCAGAGTGGTGAAGACTCCTCTCTCTATATACTGAGCAGAGCGGTGAAGACTCCTCTCTATATATATATACTGAGCAGAGCGGTGAAGACTCCTCTCTATATATATACTGAGCAGAGCGGTGAAGACTCCTCTCTCTATATACTGAGCAGAGCGGTGAAGACTCCTCTCTCTCTATATACTGAGCAGAGCGGTGAAGACTCCTCTCTCTATATACTGAGCAGAGCGGTGAAGACTCCTCTCTCTATATATATACTGAGCAGAGCGGTGAAGACTCCTCTCTCTATATACTGAGCAGAGCGGTGAAGACTCCTCTCTATATATATACTGAGCAGAGTGGTGAAGACTCCTCTCTATATATATACTGAGCAGAGCGGTGAAGACTCCTCTCTATATATATATACTGAGCAGAGCGGTGAAGACTCCTCTCTATATATATATACTGAGCAGAGTGGTGAAGACTCCTCTCTATATATATATACTGAGCAGAGAGGTGAAGACTCCTCTCTATATATATATACTGAGCAGAGCGGTGAAGACTCCTCTCTCTCTCTATATACTGAGCAGAGCGGTGAAGACTCCTCTCTATATATATACTGAGCAGAGTGGTGAAGACTCCTCTCTATATATATACTGAGCAGAGCGGTGAAGACTCCTCTCTCTATATACTGAGCAGAGTGGTGAAGACTCCTCTCTATATATATATACTGAGCAGAGCGGTGAAGACTCCTCTCTATATATATACTGAGCAGAGCGGTGAAGACTCCTCTCTCTATATACTGAGCAGAGCGGTGAAGACTCCTCTCTATATATATACTGAGCAGAGTGGTGAAGACTCCTCTCTATATATACTGAGCAGAGCGGTGAAGACTCCTCTCTCTATATATATACTGAGCAGAGTGGTGAAGACTCCTCTCTATATATATATACTGAGCAGAGTGGTGAAGACTCCTCTCTATATATATATACTGAGCAGAGTGGTGAAGACTCCTCTCTATATATATATACTGAGCAGAGTGGTGAAGACTCCTCTCTATATATATATACTGAGCAGAGCGGTGAAGACTCCTCTCTCTCTCTATATACTGAGCAGAGCGGTGAAGACTCCTCTCTATATATACTGAGCAGAGCGGTGAAGACTCCTCTCTATATATACTGAGCAGAGCGGTGAAGACTCCTCTCTCTATATATACTGAGCAGAGCGGTGAAGACTCCTCTCTCTATATATATACTGAGCAGAGTGGTGAAGACTCCTCTCTCTATATATACTGAGCAGAGCGGTGAAGACTCCTCTCTCTCTATATATACTGAGCAGAGCGGTGAAGACTCCTCTCTCTCTATATACTGAGCAGAGTGGTGAAGACTCCTCTCTCTATATATACTGAGCAGAGTGGTGAAGACTCCTCTCTCTCTATATATACTGAGCAGAGCGGTGAAGACTCCTCTCTCTCTATATACTGAGCAGAGCGGTGAAGACTCCTCTCTCTATATACTGAGCAGAGCGGTGAAGACTCCTCTCTCTCTATATACTGAGCAGAGCGGTGAAGACTCCTCTCTCTATATATACTGAGCAGAGCGGTGAAGACTCCTCTCTCTATATATACTGAGCAGAGCGGTGAAGACTCCTCTCTATATATATATACTGAGCAGAGCGGTGAAGACTCCTCTCTATATACTGAGCAGAGCGGTGAAGACTCCTCTCTCTCTATATACTGAGCAGAGCGGTGAAGACTCCTCTCTCTATATATACTGAGCAGAGCGGTGAAGACTCCTCTCTCTATATATACTGAGCAGAGTGGTGAAGACTCCTCTCTCTATATACTGAGCAGAGTGGTGAAGACTCCTCTCTCTATATATACTGAGCAGAGTGGTGAAGACTCCTCTCTATATATACTGAGCAGAGCGGTGAAGACTCCTCTCTCTCTATATATACTGAGCAGAGCGGTGAAGACTCCTCTCTCTATATATACTGAGCAGAGCGGTGAAGACTCCTCTCTCTATATATACTGAGCAGAGTGGTGAAGACTCCTCTCTCTATATACTGAGCAGAGTGGTGAAGACTCCTCTCTCTATATACTGAGCAGAGCGGTGAAGACTCCTCTCTATATATATACTGAGCAGAGTGGTGAAGACTCCTCTCTATATATACTGAGCAGAGCGGTGAAGACTCCTCTCTCTATATATACTGAGCAGAGCGGTGAAGACTCCTCTCTATATATACTGAGCAGAGCGGTGAAGACTCCTCTCTCTATATATATACTGAGCAGAGTGGTGAAGACTCCTCTCTATATATATATACTGAGCAGAGTGGTGAAGACTCCTCTCTATATATATATACTGAGCAGAGTGGTGAAGACTCCTCTCTATATATATACTGAGCAGAGTGGTGAAGACTCCTCTCTATATATATATACTGAGCAGAGCGGTGAAGACTCCTCTCTCTCTCTATATACTGAGCAGAGCGGTGAAGACTCCTCTCTATATATACTGAGCAGAGCGGTGAAGACTCCTCTCTATATATACTGAGCAGAGCGGTGAAGACTCCTCTCTATATATACTGAGCAGAGCGGTGAAGACTCCTCTCTCTATATATACTGAGCAGAGCGGTGAAGACTCCTCTCTATATATATACTGAGCAGAGCGGTGAAGACTCCTCTCTCTATATATACTGAGCAGAGCGGTGAAGACTCCTCTCTCTATATATACTGAGCAGAGCGGTGAAGACTCCTCTCTCTATATATACTGAGCAGAGCGGTGAAGACTCCTCTCTCTATATATATACTGAGCAGAGTGGTGAAGACTCCTCTCTCTATATATACTGAGCAGAGTGGTGAAGACTCCTCTCTCTCTATATATACTGAGCAGAGCGGTGAAGACTCCTCTCTCTCTATATACTGAGCAGAGCGGTGAAGACTCCTCTCTCTATATACTGAGCAGAGCGGTGAAGACTCCTCTCTCTCTATATACTGAGCAGAGCGGTGAAGACTCCTCTCTCTATATATACTGAGCAGAGCGGTGAAGACTCCTCTCTATATATACTGAGCAGAGCGGTGAAGACTCCTCTCTATATATATATACTGAGCAGAGCGGTGAAGACTCCTCTCTATATACTGAGCAGAGCGGTGAAGACTCCTCTCTCTCTATATATACTGAGCAGAGCGGTGAAGACTCCTCTCTCTATATATACTGAGCAGAGCGGTGAAGACTCCTCTCTCTATATATACTGAGCAGAGTGGTGAAGACTCCTCTCTCTATATACTGAGCAGAGTGGTGAAGACTCCTCTCTCTCTCTATATACTGAGCAGAGCGGTGAAGACTCCTCTCTCTCTCTATATACTGAGCAGAGCGGTGAAGACTCCTCTCTCTCTATATACTGAGCAGAGCGGTGAAGACTCCTCTCTCTCTATATACTGAGCAGAGCGGTGAAGACTCCTCTCTCTATATACTGAGCAGAGTGGTGAAGACTCCTCTCTCTCTCTATATACTGAGCAGAGCGGTGAAGACTCCTCTCTCTCTATATACTGAGCAGAGCGGTGAAGACTCCTCTCTCTCTATATACTGAGCAGAGCGGTGAAGACTCCTCTCTCTATATATACTGAGCAGAGTGGTGAAGACTCCTCTCTCTATATACTGAGCAGAGCGGTGAAGACTCCTCTCTCTATATATACTGAGCAGAGCGGTGAAGACTCCTCTCTCTCTATATACTGAGCAGAGCGGTGAAGACTCCTCTCTCTATATATACTGAGCAGAGCGGTGAAGACTCCTCTCTCTATATATACTGAGCAGAGCGGTGAAGACTCCTCTCTCTATATATACTGAGCAGAGCGGTGAAGACTCCTCTCTCTCTATATACTGAGCAGAGTGGTGAAGACTCCTCTCTATATATACTGAGCAGAGCGGTGAAGACTCCTCTCTCTATATATACTGAGCAGAGTGGTGAAGACTCCTCTCTCTATATACTGAGCAGAGCGGTGAAGACTCCTCTCTATATATACTGAGCAGAGCGGTGAAGACTCCTCTCTCTATATACTGAGCAGAGCGGTGAAGACTCCTCTCTCTATATATACTGAGCCGCTATGATTAGTGTGGAGAGGAAAATAGGGAGAAATCTTCCAATGGGGACACTAGTTGTGGAAACCTGGGGGGTCCCCAAAGAATCCCCTTCATTTGCAGGGATTTCCTCACACTTCCTGTTTGGCTGTGCGACAGGAAGTGAAGGAAAATCTTCCCAATGACAATGTTGTACAGTGCCGGGTCACCCAGCATCCCTTAGGGAGCCCCCATCCCTGCAATAAACCACTGCGCCCAGGGCAGCCGTCCCTTCTGCCCACCCCTTGTCCCGGCCCTGATCTTCATTGGTGGAAGAAAAGGATTTATATCTTTTTGTGATTTCTGATTATATTTTCAATCGATATTTACAGATATAAAGAGGTTTTGTATTTACTCAATTGAACTATTGGTAATATTATGTGTATGATCATACAGAACGATCGATATCAGTTCTCATCATAATACAGAACGATCGATATCAGTTCTCATCATAATACAGAACGATCGATATCAGTTCTCATCATAATACAGAATGATCGATATCAGTTCTCATCATAATACAGAACGATCGATATCAGTTCTCATCATAATACAGAACGATCGATATCAGTTCTCATCATAATACAGAACGATCGATATCAGTTCTCATCATAATACAGAACGATCGATATCAGTTCTCATCATAATACAGAACGATCGATATTAGTTCTCATCATAATACAGAACGATCGGTACCAGTTCTCATCATAATACAGAACGATCGATATCAGTTCTCATCATAATACAGAACGATCGATATCAGTTCTCATCATAATACAGAACGATCGTCTATCGTATTTGTGCGGCTCTATTGTGTGGAATCACGTACCTGCACGTCATTTTGTACAGTAGACACCGGGGGGCACGATCGTGTGCTGATTGGACAGAAGGGGGATCCAATCAGCGGATCCGGTCACCCACGATCGTTCCTGAGAGGCAGAACAGCGATCTCAGTCTTCACCCAGTCAGAGCACCTCCCCCACCCCCTAGGCACACAGGTAACCCTTTCCTCGCCCCTTCCCTGCCAGTGTCATTAGTACAGTGACAGTGCATATTTTTAGCACAGATCACTGTATTGGTGTCACTGGTCCCCAAAAAAAGTGTCAGTTAGTGTCAGTTAGTGTCAGTTAGTGTCCGATTTGTCCGCTGCAATGTCGCAGTCCCGCTATAAAATAAATCACTGATCGCCATTACTAATAAAATGTCCCATAAATGTGAAGAGCTGATAATCAATATCTTCTTATTGGGATTTGTAGCAGAAAAAAAGATGAAGAAATTCGATTTTTTACTTTTTATTATTGGATGTTTTATATCAGAAAATAAGAAATTTTGTTTTTTTTTTTTTTTTGTTTTTTTTAATTGTCGGTTTTTATTTTTTTATAGCGCAAAAAATAAAATCCGCAGAGATGATGAAATCCCAGCAAAAGAACGTTCCATGTGTGGGAAAAACCATCAATGATATTTGTGTAGAGCGTCGCACGACCGCGCAATTGTCAGTTGTAGGAACGCAGTGCTGTACAGCAAAAAATGGCCTGGTCATGAAGGGGGGTAAATCTTCCAGGGCTGAAGTGGTTAATATTAGGTATATGGAAAATACAAGAGGGAGTCCTACTAATTGAAACCAGCAGGGGGCATCAGATATTAATTTCCTAATAAGGTAAAATGAATCCTACCGTTTGTATCCACCAGGGGGGGTCCGAGTGTTATGTACAGTACGATTTCCATCGATCTTCGGGAAGATGGCGGCCGCAGCAGACAGATTTCAAGCGATGTTCGCATTGAGGTTTATCGGAAGACTCTGGAACGGAGCAAGGGGACGTCCTAAGAAGGTTTCCTATGCGGAGCGCCCTCTCCGTACAATTCATTCATTCCGGAGACTCACATTAGAAAATACGTGTCCTGAGAGCGAGGTCCATCTACAGTACACGGATCCTCACACGCCATATTATTGACGACCAGGACATATTTGTCTGCTCAATGTCAGACGCATAAAGAATTATTGTCCTCTATGGCCGCCATCTTCTTGAGGACCAAACCATGCATATCATATGTATAATGGTGCCGTACGGAGCATGCGCAGCTTGTGATCTAGGAACTATTCTGCCATCTCATGGCTGATTCTGGTACTGCTTGCAAAATATTCCCGGTACTCTGACGCCCCTGGTGGTAGAAACTGGTAGAACACCTATTATGATAACACACAAAATATTACCGGTACTCTGACGCCCCTGGTGGTGGAATCTGGTAGGACACTTCTTATGATAACTAACACAAAATATTCCCGGTACTCTGACGCCCCTGGTGGTAGAAACTGGTAGGACACCTATTATGATAACTAACACAAAATATTACCGGTACTCTGACGCCCCTGGTGGTGGAATCTGGTAGGACACTTCTTATGATAACTAACACAAAATATTACCGGTACTCTGACGCCCCTGGTGGTGGAATCTGGTAGGACACTTCTTATGATAACTAACACAAAATATTACCGGTACTCTGACGCCCCTGGTGGTAGAAACTGGTAGGACACCTATTATGATAACTAACACAAAATATTACCGGTACTCTGACGCCCCTGGTGGTGGAATCTGGTAGGACACTTCTTATGATAACTAACACAAAATATTACCGGTACTCTGACGCCCCTGGTGGTAGAAACTGGTAGGACACCTATTATGATAACTAACACAAAATATTACCGGTACTCTGACGCCCCATGATGGTGGAATCTGGTAGGACACCTTATTTTATCATTTTTTGTATTATATATTATTATAGGGATGTCAATTTTATGCAGCACTTTACATATATGTTGTACATTCACATCGGTCCCTACCCTTAAGGAGCTTAAAATCTCAGGTCCATAACTCACATTCATACACATGCTGGGGCTAATTTAGACCGGATCCAATTAACCTTCCAGCATGTCTTTGTGGTGTGGGAGGAAGCTCCAGGCCGGTAACGCCGTTGTTGGGATTTGAACCAGCGACCCCGGTGCTGTGAGGTGAAAGTGCTAACCACTACACCACTGTGCCACCATGCCCCTGCTGGTTGTAACTGGTAGGACACAGGATAGTACTGGTACTCTGATGCCCCTGGTCCTTGGGACGCTGCTGATCACAGGGTAAAGCGCCAATCACCTTGGGCCCTTTACCTTTTTTTACAGCAGATCACGGAAGTAAACAGGAGTCGATCACCAGCTTTTTTTTTCTTTACACTATCAGCATAAAGAAAAAAGGAAAAGTCATTAACTGGCTTCTATTAGAGGGACATCAGCCCCCTTACTGCCCATCAATGCCACCTATCAGTGCCCACCAGTGCCACCTATCAGTGCCCACCAATGCCGCCTATCAGTGAAACCAATCAGTGCCCATCAGTGCCACCTATCAGTGCCCACCAATGCCGCCTATCAGTGAAACCAATCAGTGCCCATCAGTGCCACCTATCAGTGCCCATCAATGCCGCCTATCAGTGAAACCAATCAGTGCCCTCCAGGCCAACTATCAGTGCTCATCAGTGAAGTAGAAAATGTACCTATTTGCAAAAAAAATTTTTTTTTCAAAATTGTCCGTCTTTTTTTGTTCAGCAAAAAATAGAAAAAAAAACCCCCAGTGGTAATTCAATGCCACCAAAAGAAAGTTCTATTTGTGTGAAATATATTATAAAAATGTCATCTGGGTACAGTGCTGCATGACTGAGTAATTGTCATTCAAAGTGTGAGAGCGCTGAAAGCTGAACATTGTCCTGGGGAGGAAAGGGGTGAAAGTGCCCCCCGGTATTGAAGAGGTTAAAGGATAAGTCCAGCAAAAACTAACTCCAAACCTAATCTATCTAACCCTATAAAGCAAAAATCGCTGTACTTACCTATTCTGCAGCCGATCGGGTCCAGGTTCCAGCAGTGGAAGCTGTTTGCAGGAGAGGAGCGGAAAGTGACATCACCCAAAGAGTTACTATGGGGCTTCCATTGTCGGCTGCTTCTCCTGCACTCTCCTCCACATGAAAACCACCGCTGAGAGCTCAGCATGGGACCTGACAGGACCGGAACGGCTGCAGAATAGGTAAGTACAGTGATTATACACAGGGGGAGTCATACCAGATCCAACCACAAGGGGGCAGAGTGACGGTAATATTATATGTATAGTAACACAGGGGGAGTCATACCAGATCCAACCACAAGGAGGCAGAGTGACGGTAATATTATATGTTTATTAACACAGGGGGAGTCATACCAGATCCAACCACAAGGGGGCAGAGTGACGGTAATATTATATGTATAGTAACACAGGCGGAGTCATACCAGATCCAACCAAAAGGGGGCAGAGTGACGGTAATATTATATGTATAGTAACACAGGGGGAGTCATACCAGATCCAACCACAAGTAGGCAGAGTGACGGTAATATTATATTTATAATAACACAGGGGGAGTCATACCAGATCCAACCACAAGGAGGCAGAGTGACGGTAATATTATATGTATAGTAACACAGGGGGAGTCATACCAGATACAACCACAAGAGGACAGCAGAGTGACGGTAATATTATATGTATAGTAACACAGGGGGAGTCATACCATATCCAACCACAAGGAGGCAGAGTGACGGTAATATTATATGTATAGTAACACAGGGGGAGTCATACCAGATACAACCACAAGAGGACAGCAGAGTGATGGTAATATTATATGTATACTAACACAGGGGGAGTCATACCAGGATCATCCACAAGGGGACAGCAGAGTGACGGTAATATTTTGAGTATAGTAACATAAGAGAGTCATACCAGATACGACCACAAGGCGGCAGCATAGCGAGTGTTTTCATCGTATACTGCGCATGCCCAAGCCGCCATTTTTCATTATACCAATATTACGGAACTCAAGATGATGGCGGCAACAGCACACGTCTCAATCTCATTTCCACCTCTATTTCATAAAACATAAAACGAGGAGATATTCAGTAAAATGGCGGCTCATCGTTCTCTAGAGCCGATTCTCGTAGCTCCGGGGTCTTTATGTGAAAGTAATCTCCATTCCGGTCATTTTCTCAATAACAAAATGACGTCACCGGCTCCAAGAAACATTATGTATTGTCCAATAAGAATGGTGGGGGCGGAGCCTGGCACGGTCACGCCCACTGCACAGTGATTGGTGTTTCATCTAACTTCTACTGTTTGCCTTCTGAAAATCGAGCCTGACGGGGCAAAACTAACCCTATGAATATAATGAACACGGCGCCATATTACTGAAGACCAGAATACTATTTACTGCTCGGCTAAATGGCAGCTGTTCTGGTCATGCGCAGTACACTAAACAGAAAAGTCCGTCGTGCCTCCATTTTCTTGAAGACCTAAACAATTCTCTATCATAAAATGGCGGCGGACTGGGCATGCGCTGTAGCTCATGCAGACACCATGCTGCCATCTGCTGGCTGATCCTGGTAACGCTCAATATTTATTGTCTATACAGAGAATATAGCTGCTACTCTGCTGCCGCCTTGTGGATGAATGTGGTAGCACTTCGTATTTTTATGCACAATATATATATGACATAATAAGGCTGCCATCTGGTGGCAGAACCTGGTATGACTCCCTCTGAAGGTTCTGCACAGAATATTATCTTTCCTCAATACAATCCAGGCTGGGAAGAAGCTGGATGTATAACATGTCCCTTCCACAGCGGACACTATTGTATCGATGACCTCTTCATTGTGGAAGCAATGGAAGCAAAACTTGTTTAGCGGAAAAGATTTGTTTCTGAGTCTGTCTGCGGCCGCCATCTTGTTGAAGACCAATTCATTCTCTACTTTCCAAAATGGCAGCTCTGTGTTCACCACAGAGGAAAAGTTGGTGGAAATATGTGATATGGGGATAATAGGGGGATGGAGTGGAGGTGATGGGGGTCTGGGTGTGTGTATGGGGGGACTAGGGGGATAGAATGAGGGCTATGGGTGCCTGAGGTTGATATGGGGGTTGGAATGGTGGTCTGAGTGTGGGTGTATGGGGGGAGTAGGAGGATATAATGGGGGGGGGATGGAGGCCCCGGGGGGTGTGTATGGGGGGAGTAGGAGGATGTAATGGGGGAGGTGAGGCCCTGGGGGGGTGTGTATGGGGGGAGTAGGAGGATGTAATGGGGGAGATGAGGCCCAGGGGGGGTGTGTATGGGGGGAGTAGGAGGATGTATTGGGGGGAGATGGAGGCCCCAGGGGGGGTGTGTATGGGGGGAGTAGGAGGATGTAATGGGGGACATGAGGCCCTGGGGGGTGTGTATGGGGGGAGTAGGAGGATGTAATGGGGGGAGATGGAGGCCCCAGGGGGGTGTGTATGGGGGGGAGTAGGAGGATGTAATGGGGGGAGATGAGGCCCTGGGGGGGTGTGTATGGGGGAATAGGAGGATGTAATGGGGGGAGATGGAGGCCCCGGGGGGTGTGTGGGGGGAGTAGGAGGATGTAATGGGGGAGATGGAGTCCCCAGGGTGTGTGTATGGGGGGGAGTAGGAGGATGTCATAGGGGAAATGAAGGCCCCGCTGGGGGTGTGTGAATGGGGGGAGTAGGAGGATGTAATGGGGCAGATGGAGGCCCCGGGGGGTGTGTATGGGGGGCGTAGGAGGATGTAATGGGGGAAATGAAGGCCCCGCTGGGGGTGTGTGTATGGGGGGAGTAGGAGGATGTAATGGGGGAGATGGAGGCCCCGGGGGGTGTATGGGGGGAGTAGGAGGATGTAATGGGGGAGATGGAGGCCCTGGGGGGGTGTATGGGGGGAGTAGGAAGATGTAATGGGAGAGATAAGGGCCCCAGGGGGGTGTGTATGGGGGGGTAGGAGGATGTAATGGGGGAGATGAAGGCCCTGGGGGGGTGTATGGGGGGGAGTAGGAAGATGTAATGGGAGAGATAAGGGCCCCAGGGGGGTGTGTATGGGGGGAGTAGGAGGATGTAATGGGGGAGATGGAGGCCCCAGGGGGGTGTGTATGGGGGGGTAGGAGGATGTAATGGGGGAGATGGAGGCCCTGGGGGGTGTATGGGGGGAGTAGGAGGATGTAATGGGGGAGATGGAGGCCCCGGGGGGGTGTATGGGGAGAGTAGGAGGATGTAATGGGGGAGATGGAGGCCCCGGGGGGTGTGTATGGGAGAGTAGGAGGATGTAATGGGGGAGATGGAGGGCCCCGGGGTGTGTGTATGGAGGAGTAGGAGGATGAAATGGGGGAGATGGAGGCCCCGGGGGTGTTTGTATGGGGGGAGTAGGAGGATGTAATAGGGGAGATGGAGGCTCCGGGGGGTGTGTATGGGGGGGATTAGGAGGATGTAATGGGGGAGATGGAGGCCCCAGGGGGTGTGTATGGGGGGAGTAGGAGGATGTAATGGGGAGATGGAGGCCCCGGGGGATGTGTATGGGGGGAGTAGGAGGATGTAATGGAGGAGATGGAGGCCCCGGGGGGTGTATGGGGGGAGTAGGAGGATGTAATGTGGGAGATGGAGGCCCCGGGGGTGTTTGTATGGGGGGAGTAGGAGGATGTAATAGGGGAGATGGAGGCTCCGGGGGGTGTGTATGGGGGGGATTAGGAGGATGTAATGGGGGAGATGGAGGCCCCAGGGGGGTGTATAAGGGGAGTACTAGGATGTCATAGGGGAAATGAAGGCCCCGCTGGGGGTGTGTGTATGGGGGGAGTAGGAGAATGTAATGGGGGAGATGGAGGCCCCGGGGGGGTGTGTGTATGGGGGGAGTAGGAGGATGTAATGGGGGAGATGGAGGCCCCAGGGGGGTGTATGGGGGAGTAGGAGGATGTCATAGGGGAAATGAAGGCCCCGCTGGGGGTGTGTGTATGGGGGGAATAGGAGAATGTAATGGGGAGATGGAGGCCCCGGGGGGTGTGTATGGGGGGAGTAGGAGGATGAAATGGGGGAGATGGAGGCCCCGGGGGGGTGTGTATGGGGGGAGTAGGAGGATGTAATGGGGGAAATGAAGGCCCCACTGGGGGTGTGTATGGGGGGAGTAGGAGGATGTAATGGGGGGGAGATGGAGGCCCCAGGGGGGTGTGTATGGGGGGAGTAGTAGGATGTAATGGGGAGATGGAGGCCCCAGGGGGGTGTGTATGGGGGGGAGTAGGAGGATGTAATGGGGGAGATGGAGGCCCTGGGGGGGTGGGTGTATGGGGGGGAGTAGGAGGATGTAATGGGGGAGATGGAGGCCCCGGGGGTGTGTATGGGGGGAGTAGGAGGATGTAATGGGGGACATGGAGGCCCTGGGGGGGTGGGTGTGTGGGGGAGAGTAGGAGGATATAATGGGGGAGATGTAGGCCCCGGGGGTGTGTATGGGGGGAGTAGAAGGATGTAATGGGGGAGATGGAGGCCCCGGGGGATGTGTATGGGGGGGAGTAGGAGGATGTAATGGGGGGAGATGGAGGCCCCAGGGGGGTGGGTGTATGGGGTGGAGTAGGAGGATGTAATGGGGTGATGGAGATCTGGGTGTGTGTATGGGGGGCAAGGGATTGAAATGGGGGGAGATGGGGGCCTGGGGGCAGTAACACAGGGGGAGTCATACCAGATACAACCACAAGGAGGCAGAGTGACGGTAATATTATATGTATAGTAACACAGGGGGAGTCATACCATATCCAACCACAAGGGGGCAGGATGATGGTAATATTATATGTATAGTAACACAGGGGGAGTCATACCAGATCCAACCACAAGGGGGCAGGGTGACAGTAATATTATATGTATAGTAACACAGGGGGAGTCACACCAGATACAACCACAAGGGGGCTGAGTGAAGGTAATATTATATGCATAGTAACACAGGGGGAGTCATACCAGATACAACCACAAGGGGGCAGGGTGACGGTAATATTATATGTATAGTAACACAGGGGGAGTCATACCAGATACAACCACAAGGGGGCAGAGTGACGGTAATATTATATGCATAATAACACAGCGGGAGTGATACCATATCCAACCACAAGGGGGCAGGGTGACGGTAATATTATATGTATAGTAACACAGGGGGAGTCATACCAGATACAACCACAAGGGGGCAGAGTGACGGTAATATTATATGCATAATAACACAGCGGGAGTCATACCATATCCAACCACAAGGGGGCAGGGTGACGGTAATATTATATGTATAGTAACACAGAGGGAGTCACACCAGATCCAACCACAAGGGGGCAGAGTGACGGTAATATTATATGTATACTAACACAGGGGGAGTCATACCAGATCCAACCACAATTGGCAGAGTGACGGTAATATTATATGTATACTAACACAGGGGGAGTCATACCAGATCCAACCACAAGGGGGCAGAGTGACGGTAATATTATATGTATACTAACACAGGGGGAGTCATACCAGGATTATCCAAAAGGGGACAGCAGAGTGACAGTAATATTTTGAGTATAGTAACATAAGAGAGCTATACCAGATACGACCACGAGGCGGCAGCATAGCGAGTGTTTTCATCGTATACTGCGCATGCCCAAGCCGCCATTTTTCATTATACCAATATTACGGACCTCAAGATGATGGCGGCAACAGCACACGTCTCAATCTCATTTCCACCTCTATTTCAGAAAACATAAAACGAGGAGGTCTTCAGTAAAATGGCGGCTCATCGTTCTCTAGAGCCGATTCTCGTAGCTCCGGGGTCATTATGTGAAAGTAATCTCCATTCGGGTCATTTTCTCAATAACAAAATGACGTCACCGGCTCCAAGAAACATTATGAAGTGTCGAATAAGAATGGTGGGGGCGGAGCCTGACAACTATCCCGCCCCTGTAAAACACGGCTCCCTATCAAGTCCGCTCGGACATGGTCACGCCCACTGCACAGTGATTGGTGTTTCATCTAACTTCTACAGTTTGTCTTCTGACAATCGAGCCTGACGGGGCAAAACTAACCCTATGAGTATAATGAACACGGCGCCATATTACTGAAGACCAGAATACTATTTACTGCTCGGATAAATGGCAGCTGCTCTGGTCATGCGCAGTACACTAAACAGAAAAGTCCGTCGTGCTGCCATTTTCTTGAAGACCTAAACAATTATCTACCATAAAATGGCGGCAGACTGGGCATGCGCTCATGTCATGCAATTACTTATGCTGCCATCTGCTGGCTGATCCTGGTAACGCTCACATTTATTTTCTATACAGAGAATATAGCCGCTACTCTGTTGCCTCCTTGTGGATGAATGTGGTAGCACTTCGTATTTCTAAGCACTCTATATATATGACATGATAAGGCTGCCATCTGGTGGCAGAACCTGGTATGACTCCCTCTGAAGGTTCTGCACAGAATATTATCTTTCCTCAATACAATCCAGGCTGGGAAGAAGCTGGATGTATAACATGTCCCTTCCACAGCGGACACTATTGTATCGATGACCTCTTCATTGTGGAAGCAATGGAAGCAAAACTTGTTTAGCGGAAAAGATTTGTTTCTGAGTCTGTCTGAGGCCGCCATCTTGTTGAAGACCAATTCATTATTCTCTACTTTCCAAAATGGCAGCTCTGTGATCACCACAGAGGAAAAGTTGGTGGAAATATGTGATATGGGGATAATAGGGGGATGGAGTGGAGGTGATGGGGGTCTGGGTGTGTGTATGGGGGGACTAGGTGGATAGAATGAGGGCTATGGGTGCCTGAGGTTGATATGGGGGTGGAATGGTGGTCTGAGTGTGGGTGTATGGGGGGGAGTAGGAGGATGTAATGGGGGGAGATGGAGGCCCCGGGGGGTTGTATGGGGGAAGTAGGAGGATGTAATGGGGAAGATGGAGCCCCAGGGGGGGTGTATGGGGGGAGTAGGAGGATGTAATGGTGGGAGATGGAGGCCCTGGGGGGGTGTATGGGGGGAGTAGGAGGATGTAATGGGGGAGATGGAGGCCCTGGGGGGTGTATGGGGGGAGTAGGAGGATGTAATGGGGGAGATGAAGGCCCCGAGGGTGTATGGGGGGAGTAGGAGGATGTAATGGGGGAGATGGAGCCCCAGGGGGGGGTGTATGGGGGGAGTAGGAGGATGTAATGGTGGGAGATGGAGGCCCTGGGGGGGTGTGTATGGGTGGAGTAGGAGGATGTAATGGGGGAGATGGAGGCACCGGAGGGTTTGTATGGGGGGAGTAGGAGGCTGTAATGATGGAGACGGAGGCCCCGGGGGGGTGTGTATGGGGGGAGTAGGAGGATGTAATGGGGGAAATGAAGGCCCCACTGGGGGGGGTGTATGGGAGGAGTAGAAGGATGTAATGGGGGGAGATGGAGACCCCGGGGGGGGTGTATGGGGGGAGTAGGAGGATGTAATGGGGAAGATGGAGGCCCCAGGGGGAGTGTATGGGGGGAGTAGGAGGATGTAATGGTGGGAGATGGAGGCCCTGGGGGTGTGTGTATGGGGGGAGTAGCAGGATGTAATGGGGGAGATGGAGGCCCCGGGGGGTGTGTATGGGGGGGAGTAGGAGGATGTAATGGGGGGAGATGGAGGCCCTGGGGGGTGTATGGGGGGAGTAGGAGGATGTAATTGGGAGATGGAGGCCCCGGGGGGGTGTATGGGGGTGAGTAGGAGGATGAAATGGGGGAGATGGAGGCCCCGGGGGGAGTGTATGGGGGGGAGTAGGAGGATGTAATGGGGGGAGATGGAGGCCCTGGGGGTTAGTATGGGGGGAGTAGGAGGATGTAATGGGGAGATGGAGGCCCCGGGGGGGTGTATGGGGGTGAGTAGGAGGATGAAATGGGGGAGATGGAGGCCCCGGGGGGAGAGTATGGGGCAAAGTAGGGGGATGTAATGGGGGAGATGGAGGCCCCGGGGGGTGTGTATGGGGGGCGTAGGAGGATGTAATGATGGAGACAGAGGCCCCGGGTGGGTGTGTATGGGGGGAGTAGGAGGATGTAATCGGGGAGATGGAGCCCCTGGGGGGTGTGTATGGGGGGAGTAGGAGGATGTAATGGGGAGATGGAGGCCCCAGGGGGGTGTGTATGGGGGGGAGTAGGAGGATGTAATGGGGAGATGGAGGCCCCAGGGGGGTGTGTATGGGGGGGAGTAGGAGGATGTAATGGGGGAGATGGAGGCCCCGGGGGGTGTGTATGGGGGGGAGTAGGAGGATGTAATGGGGAGATGGAGGCCCCAGGGGGGTGTGTATGGGGGGGAGTAGGAGGATGTAATGGGGGAGATGGAGGCCCTGGGGGGGGTGGGTGTATGGGGGAGAGTAGGAGGATGTAATGGGGGAGATGTAGGCCCCGGGGGTGTGTATGGGTGGAGTAGGAGGATGTAATGGGGGAAATGAAGGCCCCACTGGGGGTGTGTATGGGGGGAGTAGGAGGATGTAATGGGGGGAGATGGAGGCCCCAGGGGGGTGTGTATGGGGGGAGTAGTAGGATGTAATGGGGAGATGGAGGCCCCAGGGGGGTGTGTATGGGGGGGGAGTAGGAGGATGTAATGGGGGAGATGGAGGCCCTGGGGGGGTGGGTGTATGGGGGGGAGTAGGAGGATGTAATGGGGGAGATGGAGGCCCCGGGGGTGTGTATGGGGGGAGTAGGAGGATGTAATGGGGGAGATGGAGGCCCGGGGGGGTGGGTGTATGGGGGAGAGTAGGAGGATGTAATGGGGGAGATGTAGGCCCCGGGGGTGTGTATGGGGGGAGTAGAAGGATGTAATGGGGGAGATGGAGGCCCTGGGGGGTTGGGTGTATGGGGGAGAGTAGGAGGATGTAATGGGGGAGATGGAGGCCCCGGGGGTGTGTATGGGGGGAGTAGAAGGATGTAATGGGGGAGATGGAGGCCCCGGGGGGGTGTATGAGAGGAGTAGGAGGATGTAATGGGGAGATGGAGGCCCCGGGGGATGTGTATGGGGGGGAGTAGGAGGATGTAATGTGGGAGATGGAGGCCCCGGGGGTGTTTGTATGGGGGGAGTAGGAGGATGTAATAGGGGAGATGGAGGCTCCGGGGGGTGTGTATGGGGGGGATTAGGAGGATGTAATGGGGGAGATGGAGGCCCCAGGGGGTGTGTATGGGGGGAGTAGGAGGATGTAATGGGGAGATGGAGGCCCCGGGGGATGTGTATGGGGGGAGTAGGAGGATGTAATGGAGGAGATGGAGGCCCCGGGGGGTGTATGGGGGGAGTAGGAGGATGTAATGTGGGAGATGGAGGCCCCGGGGGTGTTTGTATGGGGGGAGTAGGAGGATGTAATAGGGGAGATGGAGGCTCCGGGGGGTGTGTATGGGGGGGATTAGGAGGATGTAATGGGGGAGATGGAGGCCCCAGGGGGGTGTATAAGGGGAGTACTAGGATGTCATAGGGGAAATGAAGGCCCCGCTGGGGGTGTGTGTATGGGGGGAGTAGGAGAATGTAATGGGGGAGATGGAGGCCCCGGGGGGGTGTGTGTATGGGGGGAGTAGGAGGATGTAATGGGGGAGATGGAGGCCCCAGGGGGGTGTATGGGGGAGTAGGAGGATGTCATAGGGGAAATGAAGGCCCCGCTGGGGGTGTGTGTATGGGGGGAATAGGAGAATGTAATGGGGAGATGGAGGCCCCGGGGGGTGTGTATGGGGGGAGTAGGAGGATGAAATGGGGGAGATGGAGGCCCCGGGGGGGTGTGTATGGGGGGAGTAGGAGGATGTAATGGGGGAAATGAAGGCCCCACTGGGGGTGTGTATGGGGGGAGTAGGAGGATGTAATGGGGGGGAGATGGAGGCCCCAGGGGGGTGTGTATGGGGGGAGTAGTAGGATGTAATGGGGAGATGGAGGCCCCAGGGGGGTGTGTATGGGGGGGAGTAGGAGGATGTAATGGGGGAGATGGAGGCCCTGGGGGGGTGGGTGTATGGGGGGGAGTAGGAGGATGTAATGGGGGAGATGGAGGCCCCGGGGGTGTGTATGGGGGGAGTAGGAGGATGTAATGGGGGACATGGAGGCCCTGGGGGGGTGGGTGTGTGGGGGAGAGTAGGAGGATATAATGGGGGAGATGTAGGCCCCGGGGGTGTGTATGGGGGGAGTAGAAGGATGTAATGGGGGAGATGGAGGCCCCGGGGGATGTGTATGGGGGGGAGTAGGAGGATGTAATGGGGGGAGATGGAGGCCCCAGGGGGGTGGGTGTATGGGGTGGAGTAGGAGGATGTAATGGGGTGATGGAGATCTGGGTGTGTGTATGGGGGGCAAGGGATTGAAATGGGGGGAGATGGGGGCCTGGGGGCAGTAACACAGGGGGAGTCATACCAGATACAACCACAAGGAGGCAGAGTGACGGTAATATTATATGTATAGTAACACAGGGGGAGTCATACCATATCCAACCACAAGGGGGCAGGATGATGGTAATATTATATGTATAGTAACACAGGGGGAGTCATACCAGATCCAACCACAAGGGGGCAGGGTGACAGTAATATTATATGTATAGTAACACAGGGGGAGTCACACCAGATACAACCACAAGGGGGCTGAGTGAAGGTAATATTATATGCATAGTAACACAGGGGGAGTCATACCAGATACAACCACAAGGGGGCAGGGTGACGGTAATATTATATGTATAGTAACACAGGGGGAGTCATACCAGATACAACCACAAGGGGGCAGAGTGACGGTAATATTATATGCATAATAACACAGCGGGAGTGATACCATATCCAACCACAAGGGGGCAGGGTGACGGTAATATTATATGTATAGTAACACAGGGGGAGTCATACCAGATACAACCACAAGGGGGCAGAGTGACGGTAATATTATATGCATAATAACACAGCGGGAGTCATACCATATCCAACCACAAGGGGGCAGGGTGATGGTAATATTATATGTATAGTAACACAGAGGGAGTCACACCAGATCCAACCACAAGGGGGCAGAGTGACGGTAATATTATATGTATACTAACACAGGGGGAGTCATACCAGATCCAACCACAATTGGCAGAGTGACGGTAATATTATATGTATACTAACACAGGGGGAGTCATACCAGATCCAACCACAAGGGGGCAGAGTGACGGTAATATTATATGTATACTAACACAGGGGGAGTCATACCAGGATTATCCAAAAGGGGACAGCAGAGTGACAGTAATATTTTGAGTATAGTAACATAAGAGAGCTATACCAGATACGACCACGAGGCGGCAGCATAGCGAGTGTTTTCATCGTATACTGCGCATGCCCAAGCCGCCATTTTTCATTATACCAATATTACGGACCTCAAGATGATGGCGGCAACAGCACACGTCTCAATCTCATTTCCACCTCTATTTCAGAAAACATAAAACGAGGAGGTCTTCAGTAAAATGGCGGCTCATCGTTCTCTAGAGCCGATTCTCGTAGCTCCGGGGTCATTATGTGAAAGTAATCTCCATTCGGGTCATTTTCTCAATAACAAAATGACGTCACCGGCTCCAAGAAACATTATGAAGTGTCGAATAAGAATGGTGGGGGCGGAGCCTGACAACTATCCCGCCCCTGTAAAACACGGCTCCCTATCAAGTCCGCTCGGACATGGTCACGCCCACTGCACAGTGATTGGTGTTTCATCTAACTTCTACAGTTTGTCTTCTGACAATCGAGCCTGACGGGGCAAAACTAACCCTATGAGTATAATGAACACGGCGCCATATTACTGAAGACCAGAATACTATTTACTGCTCGGATAAATGGCAGCTGCTCTGGTCATGCGCAGTACACTAAACAGAAAAGTCCGTCGTGCTGCCATTTTCTTGAAGACCTAAACAATTATCTACCATAAAATGGCGGCAGACTGGGCATGCGCTCATGTCATGCAATTACTTATGCTGCCATCTGCTGGCTGATCCTGGTAACGCTCACATTTATTTTCTATACAGAGAATATAGCCGCTACTCTGTTGCCTCCTTGTGGATGAATGTGGTAGCACTTCGTATTTCTAAGCACTCTATATATATGACATGATAAGGCTGCCATCTGGTGGCAGAACCTGGTATGACTCCCTCTGAAGGTTCTGCACAGAATATTATCTTTCCTCAATACAATCCAGGCTGGGAAGAAGCTGGATGTATAACATGTCCCTTCCACAGCGGACACTATTGTATCGATGACCTCTTCATTGTGGAAGCAATGGAAGCAAAACTTGTTTAGCGGAAAAGATTTGTTTCTGAGTCTGTCTGCGGCCGCCATCTTGTTGAAGACCAATTCATTCTCTACTTTCCAAAATGGCAGCTCTGTGTTCACCACAGAGGAAAAGTTGGTGGAAATATGTGATATGGGGATAATAGGGGTATGGAGTGGAGGTGATGGGGGTCTGGGTGTGTGTATGGGGGGACTAGGGGGATAGAATGAGGGCTATGGGTGCCTGAGGTTGATATGGGGGTTGGAATGGTGGTCTGAGTGTGGGTGTATGGGGGGAGTAGGAGGATATAATGGGGGGGGGGATGGAGGCCCCGGGGGGTGTGTATGGGGGGAGTAGGAGGATGTAATGGGGGAGATGAGGCCCTGGGGGGGTGTGTATGGGGGGAGTAGGAGGATGTAATGGGGGAGATGAGGCCCTGGGGGGGTGTGTATGGGGGGAGTAGGAGGATGTATTGGGGGGAGATGGAGGCCCCAGGGGGGGTGTGTATGGGGGGAGTAGGAGGATGTAATGGGGGACATGAGGCCCTGGGGGGTGTGTATGGGGGGAGTAGGAGGATGTAATGGGGGGAGATGGAGGCCCCAGGGGGGTGTGTATGGGGGGAGTAGGAGGATGTAATGGGGGGAGATGAGGCCCTGGGGGGGTGTGTATGGGGGAATAGGAGGATGTAATGGGGGAGATGGAGGCCCCGGGGGGTGTGTGGGGGGAGTAGGAGGATGTAATGGGGGAGATGGAGTCCCCAGGGTGTGTGTATGGGGGGGCGTAGGAGGATGTAATGGGGAAAATGAAGGCCCCGCTGGGGGTGTGTGTATGGGGGGAGTAGGAGGATGTAATGGGGGAGATGGAGGCCCCGGGGGGTGTATGGGGGGAGTAGGAGGATGTAATGGGGGAGATGGAGGCCCTGGGGGGGTGTATGGGGGGAGTAGGAAGATGTAATAGGAGAGATAAGGGCCCCAGGGGGGTGTGTATGGGGGGGTAGGAGGATGTAATGGGGGAGATGAAGGCCCGGGGGGGGTGTATGGGGGGGAGTAGGAAGATGTAATGGGAGAGATAAGGGCCCCAGGGGGGTGTGTATGGGGGGAGTAGGAGGATGTAATGGGGGAGATGGAGGCCCCAGGGGGGTGTGTATGGGGGGGTAGGAGGATGTAATGGGGGAGATGGAGGCCCTGGGGGGTGTATGGGGGGAGTAGGAGGATGTAATGGGGGAGATGGAGGCCCCGGGGGGGTGTATGGGGAGAGTAGGAGGATGTAATGGGGGAGATGGAGGCCCCGGGGGGTGTGTATGGGAGAGTAGGAGGATGTAATGGAGGAGATGGAGGGCCCCGGGGTGTGTGTATGGAGGAGTAGGAGGATGAAATGGGGGAGATGGAGGCCCTGGGGGGTGTGTATGGGGGGAGTAGGAGGATGTAATGGGGGAATGGAGGCCCCAGGGGGGTGTGTATGGGGGGGGGTTGGAAGATGTAGTGGGGTAGATAAGGGCCCCAGGGGGGTGTATGGGGGTGTAGGAGGATGTAATGGGGGAGATGGAGGCCCCAGGGTGTGTGTGTATGAGGGGGAGTAGGAGGATGTCATAGGGGAAATGAAGGCCCCGCTGGGGGTGTGTGTATGGGGGGAGTAGGAGGATGTAATGGGGGAGATGGAGGCCCCAGGGGGTGTGTATGGGGGGCGTAGGAGGATGTAATGGGGGAAATGAAGGCCCCGCTGGGGGTGTGTGTATGGGGGGAGTAGGAGGATGTAATGGGGGAGATGGAGGCCCCAGGGGGTGTATATGGGGGGAGTAGGAGGATGTAATGGGGGAGATGGAGGCCCCTGAGGGTTGTGTATGGGGCAGAGTAGGAGGATATAATGGGGAGATGGAGGCCCCGGGGGGTGTGTATGGGGGGAGTAGGAGGATGTAATGGGGGGAATGGAGGCCCCGGGGGGGTGTATGGGGGGAGTAAGAAGATGTAATGGGGAGATAAGGACCACAGGGGGGTGTGTATGGGGGGTAGGAGGATGTAATGGGGGAGATGGAGGCCCCGGGGTGTGTGTATAGGGGGGAGTAGGAGGATGAAATGCTGAGATGGAGGCCCCGAGGGGTGTGTATGGGGGAGTAGGAGGATGTAATGTGGGAGATGGAGGCCCCGCTGGGGGGGTGTATGGGGGGAGTAGGAGGATGTAATGGGGGAGATGGAGGCCCGGGGGGGGTCGGTGTATGGGGGGAGCAGGAGGATGTAATGGGGGAGATGGAGGCCCTGAAGGGGTGTGTATGGGGGGGAGTAGGAGGATGTATTGGGGGGAGATGGAGGCCCCGGGGGGTGTGTATGGGAGAGTAGGAGGATGTATTGGGGAGATGGAGGGCCCTGGGGTGTGTGTATGGGAGGAGTAGGAGGATGAAATGGGGGAGATGGAGGCCCTGGGGGGTGTGTATGGGGGGAGTAGGAGGATGTAATGGGGGAATGGAGGCCCCAGGGGGGTGTGTATGGGGGGGAGTTGGAAGATGTAATGGGGTAAATAAGGGCCCCAGGGGGGGTATATGGGGGCGTAGGAGGATGTAATGGGGAGATGGAGGCCCCAGGGTGTGTGTATGGGGGGGAGTAGGAGGATGTCATAGGGGAAATAAAGGCCCCGCTGGGGGTGTGTGAATGCGGGGAGTAGGAGGATGTAATGGGGGAGATGGAGGCCCCGGGGGGTGTGTATGGGGGGCGTAGGAGGATGTAATGGGGGAAATGAAGGCCCCGCTGGGGGTGTGTGTATGGGGGGAGTAGGAGGATGTAATGGGGGAGATGGAGGCCCCGGGGGGTGTGTATGGGGGGAGTAGGAGGATGTAATGGGGGAGATGGAGGCCCCTGAGGGTTGTGTATGGGGCAGAGTAGGAGGATGTAATGGGGAGATGGAGGCCCCGGGGGGTGTGTATGGGGGGAGTAGGAGGATGTAATGGGGGGAATGGAGGCCCCGGGGGGTGTATGGGGGGAGTAAGAAGATGTAATGGGGAGATAAGGGCCACAGGGGGGTGTGTATGGGGGGTAGGAGGATGTAATGGGGGAGATGGAGGCCCCGGGGTGTGTGTATAGGGGGGAGTAGGAGGATGAAATGCTGAGATGGAGGCCCCGAGGGGTGTGTATGGGGGAGTAGGAGGATGTAATGTGGGAGATGGAGGCCCCGCTGGGGGGGTGTATGGGGGGGATTAGGAGGATGTAATGGGGGAGATGGAGGCCCTGGGGGGGTCGGTGTATGGGGGGTAGTAGGAGGATGTAATGGGGGAGATGGAGGCCCCGAAGGGGTGTGTATGGGGGGGAGTAGGAGGATGTAATGGGGGGAGATGGAGGCCCTGGGTGGGTGTGTATGGGAGGAGTAGGAGGATGAAATGGGGGAGATGGAGGCCCTGGGGTGTGTGTATGGGGGGAGTTGGAAGATGTAGTGGGGTAGATAAGGGCCCCAGGGGGGGTGTATGGGGGCGTAGGAGGATGTAATGGGGAGATGGAGGCCCCAGGGTGTGTGTATGGGGGGGAGTAGGAGGATGTCATAGGGGAAATAAAGGCCCCGCTGGGGGTGTGTGAATGGGGGGAGTAGGAGGATGTAATGGGGGAGATGGAGGCCCCAGGGGGTGTGTATGGGGGGCGTAGGAGGATGTAATGGGGGAAATGAAGGCCCCGCTGGGGGTGTGTGTATGGGGGGAGTAGGAGGATGTAATGGGGGAGATGGAGGCCCCAGGGGGTGTATGGGGGGAGTAGGAGGATGTAATGGGGGAGATGGAGGCCCTGGGGGGGTGTATGGGGGGGAGTAGGAAGATGTAATGGGAGAGAAAAGGGCCCCAGGGGGGTGTGTATGGGGGGGGTAGGAGGATGTAATGGGGGAGATGGAGGCCCTGGGGGGTGTGGATGGGGGGGAGTAGGAAGATGTAATGGGAGAGATAAGGGCCCCAGGGGGGTGTGTATGGGGGGAGTAGGAAGATGTAATGGGGGAGGTGGAGGCCCCGGGGGGTGTATGGGGGGAGTAGGAGGATGTAATGGTGGGAGATGGAGGCCCTGGGGGGGTGTATGGGGGGGAGTAGGAAGATGTAATGGGAGAGAAAAGGGCCCCAGGGGGTGTGTATGGGGGGAGTAGGAGGATGTAATGGGGGAGATGGAGGCCCTGGGGGGGTGTATGGGGGGGAGTAGGAAGATGTAATGGGAGAGAAAAGGGCCCCAGGGGGGTGTGTATGGGGGGGGTAGGAGGATGTAATGGGGGAGATGGAGGCCCTGGGGGGTGTGGATGGGGGGGAGTAGGAAGATGTAATGGGAGAGATAAGGGCCCCAGGGGGGTGTGTATGGGGGAGTAGGAGGATGTAATGGGGGAGATGGAGGCCCCAGGTGGTGTGTATGTGGGAGTAGGAGGATGTAATGGGGAAATGAAAGCCCCGCTGGGGGGGTATATGGGGGGAGTAGGAGGATGTAATGGGGGAGATGGAGGCCCTGGGGGGGTGTATGGGGGGGAGTAGGAAGATGTAATGGGAGAGAAAAGGGCCCCAGGGGGGTGTGTATGGGGGGGGTAGGAGGATGTAATGGGGGAGATGGAGGCCCTGGGGGGTGTGGATGGGGGGGAGTAGGAAGATGTAATGGGAGAGATAAGGGCCCCAGGGGGGTGTGTATGGGGGAGTAGGAGGATGTAATGGGGGAGATGGAGGCCCCAGGTGGTGTGTATGTGGGAGTAGGAGGATGTAATGGGGAAATGAAAGCCCCGCTGGGGGTGTGTATGGGGGGAGTAGGAGGATGTAATGGGGGAGATGGAGGCCCAGGGGGGTGTGTATGGGGGGAGTAGGAGGATGTAATGGGGGAGATGGAGGCCCCGGGAGGGTGTGTATGGGGGGCGGAGTAGGAGGATGTAATGGGGGAGATGGAGGCCCCGGGGGGGTGTGTATGGGGGAGTAGGAGGATGTAATGGGGGAGATGGAGGCCCCGGGGGGTGTATGGGGGGAGTAGGAGGATGTAATGGGGGAGATGGAGGCCCCAGGTGGTGTGTATGTGGGAGTAGGAGGATGTAATGGGGAGATGGAGGCCCCGGGGGGGTGTATGGGGGGGAGTAGGAGGATGTAATGGGGGAGATGGAGACCCCGGGGGGGTGTGTATGGGGGGGAGTAGGAGGATGTAATGGGGGAGATGGAGGCCCCGGGGGGTGTATGGGGGGAGTAGGAGGATGTAATGGGAGAGATAAGGGCCCCAGGGGGGTGTGTATGGGGGGGTAGGAGGATGTAATGGGGGAGATGGAGGCCCTGGGGGGTGTATGGGGGGAGTAGGAGGATGTAATGGGGGAGATGGAGGCCCCGGGGGGTGTGTATGGGGGAGTAGGAGGATGTAATGGGGGAGATGGAGGCCCCGGGGGGTGTATGGGGGGAGTAGGAGGATGTAATGGGGGAGATGGAGGCCCCGGGGGGTGTGTATGGGGGGGAGTAGGAGGATGTAATGGGGAGATGGAGGCCCCAGGGGGGTGTGTATGGGGGGGAGTAGGAGGATGTAATGGGGGAGTTGGAGGCCCTGGGGGGGGTGGGTGTATGGGGGAGAGTAGGAGGATGTAATGGGGGAGATGGAGGCCCCGGGGGGTGTGTATGGGGGGGAGTAGGAGGATGTAATGGGGGGAGATGGAGGCCCCAGGGGGGTGTGTATGGGGGGAGTAGTAGGATGTAATGGGGAGATGGAGGCCCCAGGGGGGTGTGTATGGGGGGGGAGTAGGAGAATGTAATGGGGGAGATGGAGGCCCTGGGGGTGTTTGTATGGGGGGAGTAGGAGGATGTAATGGGGGAGATGGAGGCTCCGGGGGGTGTGTATGGGTGGGATTAGGAGGATGTAATGGGGGAGATGGAGGCCCCAGGGGGGTGTGTATGGGGGAGTAGGAGGATGTAATGGGGGAGATGGAGGCTCCGGGGGGGTGTATGAGAGGAGTAGGAGGATGTAATGGGGAGATGGAGGCCCTGGGGGTGTTTGTATGGGGCGGAGTAGGAGGATGTAATGTGGGAGATGGAGGCCCCGGGGGTGTTTGTATGGGGGGAGTAGGAGGATGTAATGGGGGAGATGGAGGCTCCGGGGGGTGTGTATGGGTGGGATTAGGAGGATGTAATGGGGGAGATGGAGGCCCCAGGGGGGTGTGTATGGGGGAGTAGGAGGATGTAATGGGGGAGATGGAGGCTCCGGGGGGTGTGTATGGGGGGGATTAGGAGGATGTAATGGGGGAGATGGAGGCCCCAGGGGGGTGTGTATGGGGGGAGTAGGAGGATGTAATGGGGGAGATGGAGGCCCCAGGGGGGTGTATAAGGGGAGTACTAGGATGTCATAGGGGAAATGAAGGCCCCGCTGGGGGTGTGTGTATGGGGGGAGTAGGAGAATGTAATGGGGGAGATGGAGGCCCCGGGGGTGTGTATGGGGGGAGTAGGAGGATGTAATGGGGGAGATGGAGGCCCTGGGGGTGTGTATGGGGGGAGTAGAAGGATGTAATGGGGGAGATGGAGGCCCCGGGGGATGTGTATGGGGGGGAGTAGGAGGATGTAATGGGGGGAGATGGAGGCCCCAGGGGGGTGGGTGTATGGGGTGGAGTAGGAGGATGTAATGGGGTGATGGAGATCTGGGTGTGTGTATGGGGGGCAAGGGATTGAAATGGGGGGAGATGGGGGCCTGGGGGCAGTAACACAGGGGGAGTCATACCAGATACAACCACAAGGAGGCAGAGTGACGGTAATATTATATGTATAGTAACACAGGGGGAGTCATACCATATCCAACCACAAGGGGGCAGGATGATGGTAATATTATATGTATAGTAACACAGGGGGAGTCATACCAGATCCAACCACAAGGGGGCAGGGTGACAGTAATATTATATGTATAGTAACACAGGGGGAGTCATACCAGATACAACCACAAGGAGGCAGAGTGACGGTAATATTATATGCATAATAACACAGCGGGAGTCATACCATATCCAACCACAAGGGGGCAGAGTGATGGTAATATTATGTGTATAGTAACACAGAGGGAGTCACACCATATCCAACCACAAGGGGGCAGGGTGACGGTAATATTATATGTATAGTAACACAGAGGGAGTCACACCAGATCCAACCACAAGGGGGCAGAGTGACGGTAATATTATATGTATACTAACACAGGGGGAGTCATACCAGATCCAACCACAAGGGGGCAGAGTGACGGTAATATTATATGTATACTAACACAGGGGGAGTCATACCAGGATTATCCAAAAGGGGACAGCAGAGTGACAGTAATATTTTGAGTATAGTAACATAAGAGAGCTATACCAGATACGACCACGAGGCGGCAGCATAGCGAGTGTTTTCATCGTATACTGCGCATGCCCAAGCCGCCATTTTTCATTATACCAATATTACGGACCTCAAGATGATGGCGGCAACAGCACACGTCTCAATCTCATTTCCACCTCTATTTCAGAAAACATAAAACGAGGAGGTCTTCAGTAAAATGGCGGCTCATCGTTCTCTAGAGCCGATTCTCGTAGCTCCGGGGTCATTATGTGAAAGTAATCTCCATTCGGGTCATTTTCTCAATAACAAAATGACGTCACCGGCTCCAAGAAACATTATGAAGTGTCGAATAAGAATGGTGGGGGCGGAGCCTGACAACTATCCCGCCCCTGTAAAACACGGCTCCCTATCAAGTCCGCTCGGACATGGTCACGCCCACTGCACAGTGATTGGTGTTTCATCTAACTTCTACAGTTTGTCTTCTGACAATCGAGCCTGACGGGGCAAAACTAACCCTATGAGTATAATGAACACGGCGCCATATTACTGAAGACCAGAATACTATTTACTGCTCGGATAAATGGCAGCTGCTCTGGTCATGCGCAGTACACTAAACAGAAAAGTCCGTCGTGCTGCCATTTTCTTGAAGACCTAAACAATTCTCTAACATAAAATGGCGGCAGACTGGGCATGCGCTCATGTCATGCAATTACTTATGCTGCCATCTGCTGGCTGATCCTGGTAACGCTCACATTTATTTTCTATACAGAGAATATAGCCGCTACTCTGTTGCCTCCTTGTGGATGAATGTGGTAGCACTTCGTATTTCTAAGCACTCTATATATATATATGACATGATAAGGCTGCCATCTGGTGGCAGAACCTGGTATGACTCCCTCTGAAGGTTCTGCACAGAATATTATCTTTCCTCAATACAATCCAGGCTGGGAAGAAGCTGGATGTATAACATGTCCCTTCCACAGCGGACACTATTGTATCGATGACCTCTTCATTGTGGAAGCAATGGAAGCAAAACTTGTTTAGCGGAAAAGATTTGTTTCTGAGTCTGTCTGCGGCCGCCATCTTGTTGAAGACCAATTCATTCTCTACTTTCCAAAATGGCAGCTCTGTGTTCACCACAGAGGAAAAGTTGGTGGAAATATGTGATATGGGGATAATAGGGGGATGGAGTGGAGGTGATGGGGGTCTGGGTGTGTGTATGGGGGGACTAGGGGGATAGAATGAGGGCTATGGGTGCCTGAGGTTGATATGGGGGTTGGAATGGTGGTCTGAGTGTGGGTGTATGGGGGGAGTAGGAGGATATAATGGGGGGGGGATGGAGGCCCCGGGGGGTGTGTATGGGGGGAGTAGGAGGATGTAATGGGGGAGGTGAGGCCCTGGGGGGGTGTGTATGGGGGGAGTAGGAGGATGTAATGGGGGAGATGAGGCCCAGGGGGGGTGTGTATGGGGGGAGTAGGAGGATGTATTGGGGGGAGATGGAGGCCCCAGGGGGGGTGTGTATGGGGGGAGTAGGAGGATGTAATGGGGGACATGAGGCCCTGGGGGGTGTGTATGGGGGGAGTAGGAGGATGTAATGGGGGGAGATGGAGGCCCCAGGGGGGTGTGTATGGGGGGGAGTAGGAGGATGTAATGGGGGGAGATGAGGCCCTGGGGGGGTGTGTATGGGGGAATAGGAGGATGTAATGGGGGGAGATGGAGGCCCCGGGGGGTGTGTGGGGGGAGTAGGAGGATGTAATGGGGGAGATGGAGTCCCCAGGGTGTGTGTATGGGGGGGAGTAGGAGGATGTCATAGGGGAAATGAAGGCCCCGCTGGGGGTGTGTGAATGGGGGGAGTAGGAGGATGTAATGGGGCAGATGGAGGCCCCGGGGGGTGTGTATGGGGGGCGTAGGAGGATGTAATGGGGGAAATGAAGGCCCCGCTGGGGGTGTGTGTATGGGGGGAGTAGGAGGATGTAATGGGGGAGATGGAGGCCCCGGGGGGTGTATGGGGGGAGTAGGAGGATGTAATGGGGGAGATGGAGGCCCTGGGGGTGTGTATGGGGGGAGTAGAAGGATGTAATGGGGGAGATGGAGGCCCCGGGGGATGTGTATGGGGGGGAGTAGGAGGATGTAATGGGGGGAGATGGAGGCCCCAGGGGGGTGGGTGTATGGGGTGGAGTAGGAGGATGTAATGGGGTGATGGAGATCTGGGTGTGTGTATGGGGGGCAAGGGATTGAAATGGGGGGAGATGGGGGCCTGGGGGCAGTAACACAGGGGGAGTCATACCATATCCAACCACAAGGGGGCAGGATGATGGTAATATTATATGTATAGTAACACAGGGGGAGTCATACCAGATCCAACCACAAGGGGGCAGGGTGACAGTAATATTATATGAATAGTAACACAGAGGAGTCATACCAGATACAACCACAAGGGGGCAGAGTGACGGTAATATTATATGCATAATAACACAGCGGGAGTCATACCATATCCAACCACAAGGGGGCAGGGTGACGGTAATATTATATGTATAGTAACACAGAGGGAGTCACACCAGATCCAACCACAAGGGGGCAGAGTGACGGTAATATTATATGTATACTAACACAGGGGGAGTCATACCAGATCCAACCACAAGGGGCAGAGTGACGGTAATATTATATGTATACTAACACAGGGGGAGTCATACCAGATCCAACCACAAGGGGGCAGAGTGACGGTAATATTATATGTATACTAACACAGGGGGAGTCATACCAGGATTATCCAAAAGGGGACAGCAGAGTGACAGTAATATTTTGAGTATAGTAACATAAGAGAGCTATACCAGATACGACCACGAGGCGGCAGCATAGCGAGTGTTTTCATCGTATACTGCGCATGCCCAAGCCGCCATTTTTCATTATACCAATATTACGGACCTCAAGATGATGGCGGCAACAGCACACGTCTCAATCTCATTTCCACCTCTATTTCAGAAAACATAAAACGAGGAGGTCTTCAGTAAAATGGCGGCTCATCGTTCTCTAGAGCCGATTCTCGTAGCTCCGGGGTCATTATGTGAAAGTAATCTCCATTCGGGTCATTTTCTCAATAACAAAATGACGTCACCGGCTCCAAGAAACATTATGAAGTGTCGAATAAGAATGGTGGGGGCGGAGCCTGACAACTATCCCGCCCCTGTAAAACACGGCTCCCTATCAAGTCCGCTCGGACATGGTCACGCCCACTGCACAGTGATTGGTGTTTCATCTAACTTCTACAGTTTGTCTTCTGACAATCGAGCCTGACGGGGCAAAACTAACCCTATGAGTATAATGAACACGGCGCCATATTACTGAAGACCAGAATACTATTTACTGCTCGGATAAATGGCAGCTGCTCTGGTCATGCGCAGTACACTAAATAGAAAAGTCCGTCGTGCTGCCATTTTCTTGAAGACCTAAACAATTCTCTAACATAAAATGGCGGCAGACTGGGCATGCGCTCATGTCATGCAATTACTTATGCTGCCATCTGCTGGCTGATCCTGGTAACGCTCACATTTATTTTCTATACAGAGAATATAGCCGCTACTCTGTTGCCTCCTTGTGGATGAATGTGGTAGCACTTCGTATTTCTAAGCACTCTATATATATATATGACATGATAAGGCTGCCATCTGGTGGCAGAACCTGGTATGACTCCCTCTGAAGGTTCTGCACAGAATATTATCTTTCCTCAATACAATCCAGGCTGGGAAGAAGCTGGATGTATAACATGTCCCTTCCACAGCGGACACTATTGTATCGATGACCTCTTCATTGTGGAAGCAATGGAAGCAAAACTTGTTTAGCGGAAAAGATTTGTTTCTGAGTCTGTCTGCGGCCGCCATCTTGTTGAAGACCAATTCATTCTCTACTTTCCAAAATGGCAGCTCTGTGTTCACCACAGAGGAAAAGTTGGTGGAAATATGTGATATGGGGATAATAGGGGGATGGAGTGGAGGTGATGGGGGTCTGGGTGTGTGTATGGGGGGACTAGGGGGATAGAATGAGGGCTATGGGTGCCTGAGGTTGATATGGGGGTTGGAATGGTGGTCTGAGTGTGGGTGTATGGGGGGAGTAGGAGGATATAATGGGGGGGGGATGGAGGCCCCGGGGGGTGTGTATGGGGGGAGTAGGAGGATGTAATGGGGGAGGTGAGGCCCTGGGGGGGTGTGTATGGGGGGAGTAGGAGGATGTAATGGGGGAGATGAGGCCCAGGGGGGGTGTGTATGGGGGGAGTAGGAGGATGTATTGGGGGGAGATGGAGGCCCCAGGGGGGGTGTGTATGGGGGGAGTAGGAGGATGTAATGGGGGACATGAGGCCCTGGGGGGTGTGTATGGGGGGAGTAGGAGGATGTAATGGGGGGAGATGGAGGCCCCAGGGGGGTGTGTATGGGGGGGAGTAGGAGGATGTAATGGGGGGAGATGAGGCCCTGGGGGGGTGTGTATGGGGGAATAGGAGGATGTAATGGGGGGAGATGGAGGCCCCGGGGGGTGTGTGGGGGGAGTAGGAGGATGTAATGGGGGAGATGGAGTCCCCAGGGTGTGTGTATGGGGGGGAGTAGGAGGATGTCATAGGGGAAATGAAGGCCCCGCTGGGGGTGTGTGAATGGGGGGAGTAGGAGGATGTAATGGGGCAGATGGAGGCCCCGGGGGGTGTGTATGGGGGGCGTAGGAGGATGTAATGGGGGAAATGAAGGCCCCGCTGGGGGTGTGTGTATGGGGGGAGTAGGAGGATGTAATGGGGGAGATGGAGGCCCCGGGGGGTGTATGGGGGGAGTAGGAGGATGTAATGGGGGAGATGGAGGCCCTGGGGGGGTGTATGGGGGGAGTAGGAAGATGTAATGGGAGAGATAAGGGCCCCAGGGGGGTGTGTATGGGGGGGTAGGAGGATGTAATGGGGGAGATGAAGGCCCTGGGGGGGTGTATGGGGGGGAGTAGGAAGATGTAATGGGAGAGATAAGGGCCCCAGGGGGGTGTGTATGGGGGGAGTAGGAGGATGTAATGGGGGAGATGGAGGCCCCAGGGGGGTGTGTATGGGGGGGTAGGAGGATGTAATGGGGGAGATGGAGGCCCTGGGGGGTGTATGGGGGGAGTAGGAGGATGTAATGGGGGAGATGGAGGCCCCGGGGGGGTGTATGGGGAGAGTAGGAGGATGTAATGGGGGAGATGGAGGCCCCGGGGGGTGTGTATGGGAGAGTAGGAGGATGTAATGGGGGAGATGGAGGGCCCCGGGGTGTGTGTATGGAGGAGTAGGAGGATGAAATGGGGGAGATGGAGGCCCTGGGGGGTGTGTATGGGGGGAGTAGGAGGATGTAATGGGGGAATGGAGGCCCCAGGGGGGTGTGTATGGGGGGGAGTTGGAAGATGTAGTGGGGTAGATAAGGGCCCCAGGGGGGGTGTATGGGGGTGTAGGAGGATGTAATGGGGGAGATGGAGGCCCCAGGGTGTGTGTGTATGAGGGGGAGTAGGAGGATGTCATAGGGGAAATGAAGGCCCCGCTGGGGGTGTGTGAATGGGGGGAGTAGGAGGATGTAATGGGGGAAATGAAGGCCCCGCTGGGGGTGTGTGTATGGGGGGAGTAGGAGGATGTAATGGGGGAGATGGAGGCCCCAGGGGGTGTGTATGGGGGGCGTAGGAGGATGTAATGGGGGAAATGAAGGCCCCGCTGGGGGTGTGTGTATGGGGGGAGTAGGAGGATGTAATGGGGGAGATGGAGGCCCCAGGGGGTGTGTATGGGGGGAGTAGGAGGATGTAATGGGGGAGATGGAGGCCCCTGAGGGTTGTGTATGGGGCAGAGTAGGAGGATATAATGGGGAGATGGAGGCCCCGGGGGGTGTGTATGGGGGGAGTAGGAGGATGTAATGGGGGGAATGGAGGCCCCGGGGGGGTGTATGGGGGGAGTAAGAAGATGTAATGGGGAGATAAGGACCACAGGGGGGTGTGTATGGGGGGTAGGAGGATGTAATGGGGGAGATGGAGGCCCCGGGGTGTGTGTATAGGGGGGAGTAGGAGGATGAAATGCTGAGATGGAGGCCCCGAGGGGTGTGTATGGGGGAGTAGGAGGATGTAATGTGGGAGATGGAGGCCCCGCTGGGGGGGTGTATGGGGGGAGTAGGAGGATGTAATGGGGGAGATGGAGGCCCGGGGGGGGGTCGGTGTATGGGGGGGAGCAGGAGGATGTAATGGGGGAGATGGAGGCCCCGAAGGGGTGTGTATGGGGGGGAGTAGGAGGATGTAATGGGGGAGATGGAGGCCCCGGGGGGTGTGTATGGGAGAGTAGGAGGATGTATTGGGGAGATGGAGGGCCCTGGGGTGTGTGTATGGGAGGAGTAGGTGGATGAAATGGGGGAGATGGAGGCCCTGGGGGGTGTGTATGGGGGGAGTAGGAGGATGTAATGGGGGAATGGAGGCCCCAGGGGGGTGTGTATGGGGGGGAGTTGGAAGATGTAATGGGGTAAATAAGGGCCCCAGGGGGGGTGTATGGGGGCGTAGGAGGATGTAATGGGGAGATGGAGGCCCCAGGGTGTGTGTATGGGGGGGAGTAGGAGGATGTCATAGGGGAAATAAAGGCCCCGCTGGGGGTGTGTGAATGCGGGGAGTAGGAGGATGTAATGGGGGAGATGGAGGCCCCGGGGGGTGTGTATGGGGGGCGTAGGAGGATGTAATAGGGGAAATGAAGGCCCCGCTGGGGGTGTGTGTATGGGGGGAGTAGGAGGATGTAATGGGGGAGATGGAGGCCCCGGGGGGTGTGTATGGGGGGAGTAGGAGGATGTAATGGGGGAGATGGAGGCCCCTGAGGGTTGTGTATGGGGCAGAGTAGGAGGATGTAATGGGGAGATGGAGGCCCCGGGGGGTGTGTATGGGGGGAGTAGGAGGATGTAATGGGGGGAATGGAGGCCCCGGGGGGGTGTATGGGGGGAGTAAGAAGATGTAATGGGGAGATAAGGGCCACAGGGGGGTGTGTATGGGGGGTAGGAGGATGTAATGGGGGAGATGGAGGCCCCAGGGGTGTGTGTATAGGGGGGAGTAGGAGGATGAAATGCTGAGATGGAGGCCCCGAGGGGTGTGTATGGGGGAGTAGGAGGATGTAATGGGGGAGATGGAGGCCCCGCTGGGGGGGTGTATGGGGGGGATTAGGAGGATGTAATGGGGGAGATGGAGGCCCTGGGGGGGTCGGTGTATGGGGGGGAGTAGGAGGATGTAATGGGGGAGATGGAGGCCCCGAAGGGGTGTGTATGGGGGGGAGTAGGAGGATGTAATGGGGGGAGATGGAGGCCCTGGGTGGGTGTGTATGGGAGGAGTAGGAGGATGAAATGGGGGAGATGGAGGCCCTGGGGTGTGTGTATGGGGGGAGTTGGAAGATGTAGTGGGGTAGATAAGGGCCCCAGGGGGGGTGTATGGGGGCGTAGGAGGATGTAATGGGGAGATGGAGGCCCCAGGGTGTGTGTATGGGGGGGAGTAGGAGGATGTCATAGGGGAAATAAAGGCCCCGCTGGGGGTGTGTGAATGGGGGGAGTAGGAGGATGTAATGGGGGAGATGGAGGCCCCAGGGGGTGTGTATGGGGGGCGTAGGAGGATGTAATGGGGGAAATGAAGGCCCCGCTGGGGGTGTGCGTATGGGGGGAGTAGGAGGATGTAATGGGGGAGATGGAGGCCCCAGGGGGTGTATGGGGGGAGTAGGAGGATGTAATGGGGGAGATGGAGGCCCTGGGGGTGTGTATGGGGGGGAGTAGGAAGATGTAATGGGAGAGAAAAGGGCCCCAGGGGGGTGTGTATGGGGGGGTAGGAGGATGTAATGGGGGAGATGGAGGCCCTGGGGGGTGTGGATGGGGGGTAGTAGGAAGATGTAATGGGAGAGATAAGGGCCCCAGGGGGGTGTGTATGGGGGGAGTAGGAAGATGTAATGGGGGAGGTGGAGGCCCCGGGGGGTGTGTATGGGGGGAGTAGGAGGATGTAATGGGGGAGACAGAGGCCCCAGGTGGTGTGTATGGGGGAGTAGGAGGATGTAATGGGGGAGACAGAGGCCCCAGGTGGTGTGTATGTGGGAGTAGGAGGATGTAATGGGGAAATGAAAGCCCCGCTGGGGGGATATATGGGGGGAGTAGGAGGATGTAATGGGGGAGATGGAGGCCCCGGGAGGGTGTGTATGGGGGGCGGAGTAGGAGGATGTAATGGGGGAGATGGAGGCCCCGGGGGGGTGTGTATGGGGGAGTAGGAGGATGTAATGGGGGAGATGGAGGCCCCAGGTGGTGTGTATGTGGGAGTAGGAGGATGTAATGGGGAGATGGAGGCCCCGGGGGGGTGTATGGGGGGGAGTAGGAGGATCTAATGGGGGAGATGGAGACCCCGGGGGGGTGTGTATGGGGGGGAGTAGGAGGATGTAATGGGGGAGATGGAGGCCCCGGGGGGTGTATGGGGGGAGTAGGAGGATGTAATGGGAGAGATAAGGGCCCCAGGGGGGTGTGTATGGGGGGGTAGGAGGATGTAATGGGGGAGATGGAGGCCCTGGGGGGTGTATGGGGGGAGTAGGAGGATGTAATGGGGGAGATGGAGGCCCCGGGGGGTGTATGGGAGAGTAGGAGGATGTAATGGGGGAATGGAGGCCCCAGGGGGGTGTGTATGGGGGGGAGTTGGAAGATGTAGTGGGGTAGATAAGGGCCCCAGGGGGGGTGTATGGGGGCGTAGGAGGATGTAATGGGGAGATGGAGGCCCCAGGGTGTGTGTATGGGGGGGGGAGTAGGAGGATGTCATAGGGGAAATGAAGGCCCCGCTGGGGGTGTGTGAATGGGGGGAGTAGGAGGATGTAATGGGGGAGATGGAGGCCCCGGGGGGTGTATGGCGGGAGTAGGAGGATGTAATGGGGGAAATGAAGGCCCCGCTGGGGGTGTGTGTATGGGGGAGTAGGAGGATGTAATGGGGGAGATGGAGGCCCCGGGGGGTGTATGGGGGGAGTAGGAGGATGTAATGGGGGAGATGGAGGCCCTGGGGGGGTGTATAGGGGGGAGTAGGAAGATGTAATGGGAGAGATAAGGGCCCCAGGGGGGTGTGTATGGGGGGCGTAGGAGGATGTAATGGGGGAAATGAAGGCCCCGCTGGGGGTGTGTGTATGGGGGAGTAGGAGGATGTAATGGGGGAGATGGAGGCCCCGGGGGGTGTATGGGGGGAGTAGGAGGATGTAATGGGGGAGATGGAGGCCCTGGGGGGGTGTATAGGGGGGAGTAGGAAGATGTAATGGGAGAGATAAGGGCCCCAGGGGGGTGTGTATGGGGGGGGGTAGGAGGATGTAATGGGGGAGATGGAGGCCCTGGGGGGTGTATGGGGGGAGTAGGAGGATGAAATGGGGGAGATGGAGGCCCCGGGGGGTGTATGGGGGGGAGTAGGAAGATGTAATGGGAGAGATAAGGGCCCCAGGGGGGTGTGTATGGGGGGAGTAGGAGGATGTAATGGGGGAGATGGAGGCCCTGGGTGGGTGTGTATGGGGGGGAGTAGGAAGATGTAATGGGGGAGATGGAGGCCCCGGGGGGGTGTATGGGGGAGTAGGAGGATGTAATGGGGGAGATGGAGGCCCCGGGGGGGTGTATGGGGGAGTAGGAGGATGTAATGGGGGAGATGGAGGCCCCGGGGGGTGTGTATGGGGGGGAGTAGGAGGATGTAATGGGGGAGATGGAGGCTTCGGGGGGTGTATGGGGGGGAGTAGGAGGATGTAATGGGGGAGATGGTGACCCCGGGGGGTGTGTATGTGGGGAGTAGGAGGATGTAATGGGGGAGATGGAGGCCCCGGGGGGGTGTATGGGGGAGTAGGAGGATGTAATGGGGGAGATGGAGGCCCCGGGGGGTGTGTATGGGGGGGAGTAGGAGGATGTAATGGGGGAGATGGAGGCTTCGGGGGGTGTATGGGGGGGAGTAGGAGGATGTAATGGGGGAGATGGTGACCCCGGGGGGTGTATAGGGGGAGTAGGAGGATGTAATGGAGGAGATGGAGACCCCGGGGGGTGTGTATGGGGGGGAGTAGGAGGATGTAATGGGGGAGATGGAGGCCCCGGGGGTTGTGTATGGGAGAGTAGGAGGATGTAATGGGGGAATGGAGGCCCCGGGGGGTGTATGGGGGGAGTAGGAGGATGTAATGGGGGAGATGGAGGCCCCGGGGGGTGTATGGGGGGAGTAGGAGGATGTAATGGGGGGAGATGGAGGCCCCGGGGGTTGTGTATGGGAGAGTAGGAGGATGTAATGGGGGGAGATGGAGGCCCCGGGGGTTGTGTATGGGGGGAGTAGGAGGATGTAATGGAGGAGATGGAGACCCCGGGGGGGTGTGTATGGGGGGGCGTAGGAGGATGTAATGGGGAGATGGAGGCCCCAGGGTGTGTGTATGAGGGGGAGTAGGAGGATGTCATAGGGGAAATGAAGGCCCCGCTGGGGGTGTGTGAATGGGGGGAGTAGGAGGATGTAATGGGGGAAATGAAGGCCCCGCTGGGGGTGTGTGAATGGGGGGAGTAGGAGGATGTAATGGGGGAAATGAAGGCCCCGCTGGGGGTGTGTGTATGGGGGGAGTAGGAGGATGTAATGGGGGAGATGGAGGCCCCGGGGGGTGTATAGGTGGAGTAGGAGGATGTAATGGGGGAGATGGAGGCCCCGGGGGGTGTATAGGGGGAGTAGGAGGATGTAATGGGGGAGATGGAGGCCCCGGGGGGTGTATAGGGGGAGTAGGAGGATGTAATGGGGGAGATGGAGGCCCCGGGGGGTGTATAGGGGGAGTAGGAGGATGTAATCGGGGAGATGGAGGCTTCGGGGGGTGTATAGGGGGAGTAGGAGGATGTAATGGGGGAGATGGAGACCGGGGGGGGTGGGTGTATGGGGTGGAGTAGGAGGATGTAATGGGGTGATGGAGATCTGGGTGTGTGTATGGGGGGCAAGGGATTGAAATGGGGGGAGATGGGGGCCTGGGGGCAGTAACACAGGGGGAGTCATACCAGATACAACCACAAGGAGGCAGAGTGACGGTAATATTATATTTATAGTAATTCAGGGGGAGTCATACCAGATACAACCACAAGGGGGCAGAGTGACGGTAATATTATATGTATAGTAATACAAGGGGAGTCATACCAGATACAACCACAAGGGGACAGAGTGACGATAATATTTTGAGTATCGTAACATAAGATACGACCACAAGGCGGCAGCATAGCGAGTGTTTTCATCGTATACTGCGCATGCCCAAGCCGCCATTTTTCATTATACCAATATTACTGACCTCAAGATGATGGCGGCAACAGCACACGTCTGAATCTCATTCCCCCCTCTATTTCATAAAACATAAAGGAGGTCTTCAGTAAAATGGCGGCCTCATCGTCCTCTAGAGCCCGATTCTCGTAGCTCCGTGGTCATTATGTGAAAGTAATCTCCATTCCGGTCATTTTCTCAATAACAAAATGACGTCACCGGCTCCAAGAAACATTATGCATTGTCCAATAAGAATGGTGGGGGCGGAGCCTGGCAACTATCCCCGCCCCTGTAAAACACGGCTGCCTATCAAGTCCGCTCGGACGCGGTCACGCCCACTGCACAGTGATTGGTGTTTCATCTAACTTCTACAGTTTGTCTTCTGAAAAACGAGCCTGACGGGGCAAAACTAACCCTATGAGTATAATGAACCTGGCGCCATATTACTGAAGACCAGAATACTATTTACTGCTCGGATAAATGGCAGCTGCTCTGGTCATGCGCAGTACACTAAACAGAAAAGTCTGTCGTGCCGCCATTTTCTTGAAGACCTAAACAATTATCTACCGTATAATGGCGGCAGACTGGGCATGCGCTGTATCTCATGCAAACACAATGCTGCCATCTGCTGGCTCATCCTGGTAACGCTCAACATTTATTGTCTATACAGAGAATATAGCTGCTACTCTGCTGCCGCCTTGTGGATGAATGTGGTAGCACTTCGTATTTCTAAGCACACTATATATATGACATGATAAGGCTGCCATCTGGTGGCAGAACCTGGTATGACTCCCTCTGAAGGTTCCGCACAGAATATTATCTTTCCTCAATACAATCCTGGCCGGTGTTCTGCCGAGAAAGTTCCGCTCGGCGGATAAGGACCCCCCTCTACTGCGCAGGTGCTGCGCCTTAGAGGGGAAATAGCCGAAGGGGAATAGGTCCAAATCAGCTGTACACGGCACCTGTAAGAGGGCCCCTCGCGGGCTCACTTCGCTCGCCACGCTGCGCTCGGCTCTTTTAGATTCCCCCTCTAGGTCCACTTGGATAGTAAGGAAGGAACCTGGACCCAGAGCGCAGGCGCCGTGTACAGCTGATTGTCGATCTTGAGTTTCGGCTATCTCCGGCGGGTGTTAGTAGTTCGTACTGCGCAGGCGCTGCGCCTGCGCAGTACAGGGGGGGAACTTATCCGCCGAGGGAACTTATTCGGCAAGACACCGGGAAGAAGCTGGATGTATAACATGTCCTTTCCACAGCGGACACTATTTTATCGATGATCTCCTCATTGTGGAAGCAATGGAAGCAAAACTTGTTTAGCGGAAAAGCTTTGTTTCTGAGTCTGTCTGCGGCCGCCATCTTGTTGAAGACCAATTCATTGTTCTCTACTTTCAATAATGGCAGCTCTGTGATCACACCAGAGGAAAGGTTGGTGGAAATATGTGATATGGGGATGATAGGGGGATGGAATGGAGGTGATGGGGGTCTGGGTGTGTGTATGGGGGGACTAGGGGGATAGAATGAGGGCTATGGGTGCCTGGGGTTGATATGGGGGGTGGAATGGTGGTCTGAGTGTGGGTGTATGGGGGGAGTAGTAGGATGTAATGGGGGAGATGGAGGCCTGGGAGGGTGTGTATGGGTGGAGTAGAATGATGTAATGGGGGAGATGGAGGCCCCGGGGGGGTGTGTATGGGGGGAGTAGGAGGATGTAATGGGGGAGATGGAGGGCCCCGGGGGGTGTGTATGGGGGGAGTAGGACGTTGAAATGGGGGAGATGGAGGCCCCGGGGGGGTGTATGGGGGAGTAGGAGGATGTAAGGGGGGAGATGGAGGCCCCGGGGGGGTGTATGGGGGAGTAGGAGGATGTAATGGGGGAGATGGAGGCCTGGGAGGGTGTGTATGGGTGGAGTAGAATGATGTAATGGGGGAGATGGAGGCCCCCGGGGGGTTGGTATGGGGGGAGTAGGAGGATGTAATGGGGGAGATGGAGGCCCCGGGGGGGTGTGTATGGGGGGAGTAGGAGGATGTAATGGGGGAGATGGAGGGCCCCGGGGGGTGTGTATGGGGGGAGTAGGAGGTTGAAATGGGGGAGATGGAGGCCCCGGGGGGGTGTATGGGGGAGTAGGAGGATGTAAGGGGGGAGATGGAGGCCCCGGGGGGGTGTATGGGGGAGTAGGAGGATGTAATGGGGGAGATGGAGGCCCCGGGGGGTGTATGGGGGGAGTAGGAGGATGTAATGGGGGAGATGGAGGCCCTGGGGGGGTGTATGGGGGGGAGTAGGAGGATGAAATGGGGGAGATGGAGGCCCCGGGGGGGTGTATGGGGGGAGTAGGAGGATGAAATGGGGGAGATGGAGGCCCCGGGGAGTGTATGGGGGAGTAGGAGGATGAAATGGGGGAGATGGAGGCCCCGGGGGGGTGTATGGGGGGAGTAGGAGGATGAAATGGGGGAGATGGAGGCCCCGGGGGGGTGTGTATGGGGGGGAGTAGGAGGATGTAATGGGGAGATGGAGGCCCCGGTGGGTGTAGGGGGGAAAGTAGGAGAATGTAATGGGGGAGATGGAGGGCCCGGGGGGTGTGTATGGGAGAGTAGGAGGATGTAATGGGGGAGATGGTGGCCCCAGTGGGGGGTGTGTATGGGGGGAGTAGGAGGATGTAATGGGGGAGATGGAGGCCTCGGGGGGTGTGTATGGGAGAGTAGGAGGATGTAATGGGGGAGATGGAGGCCCCAGTGGGGGGTGTGTATGGGGGGAGTAGGAGGATGTAATGGGGGAGATGGAGGCCCCGGAAGGGTGTGTAATGGGGGGGGAGTAGGAGGATGTAATGGGGGAGATGAAGGCCCCGGGGGGGTGTGTATGGGCGGAGTAGGAGAATGTGGGGGGAGATGGAGGCCCCGGGGGGGTGTGTATGGGCGGAGTAGGAGAATGTGGGGGGAGATGGAGGCCCCAGGGGGGTGGGTGTATGGGGTGGAGTAGGAGGATGTAATGGGGTGATGGAGATCTGGGTGTGTGTATGGGGGTAAGGGATTGGAATGGGGGGAGATGGGGATGGGGGCCTGGGGGCTGTATGGGAGGAGTAGCATGATGGAATGGGGGTCTGGTAGTGTATTTGTGGATGGAATGGGGTGATGAGGGCCTGGGGGTGTATGGGGAGATTAGTCTAATGGAATGGGGTTTGGGGGGAATAGGGAAATGTAATGAGGGTGATGGGTGTGTGTGTGGGAAAATAAGGCATGTGATGGGGGTCATGGGGAAGGGAAGTTATATGGGCGGATTAGGATGGAATGGGGGTGATGGCGGCCTTAGGGTTGTATGGTTGAAGGGCAGTATATGGGGGATGGTGGCCGTGGGGTGTATGGGGGCATTAAGGGGATGGGATGGGGAAGAGGGTGGGGGGTTTATGGATAAAGGGGGTGACGAGGGAATGGGGGGCGATGGTGGCGGGGGGTGTATGGGTGGAATGGAGGGGTGATGTGATGGTGGCTGGGGGGTGTATGGGTGGAATGGAGGGGTGATGTGATGGTGGCTGGGGGGGGTGTATGAGTGAAGGTAATGATGGAGGGATGGAATGGGGGGCGATGGTGGCGGGGGGTGTATGGGTGGAAAGGAGGGGTGATGTGATGGTGACTGGGGGGGTGTATGAGTGAAGGTAATGATGGAGGGATGGAATGGGGGGTGATGGTGTCCGGAGGGTGTATGGGTGGAAAGGAGGGGTGATGTGATGGTGACTGGGGGGTGTATGAGTGAAGGTATTGATGGAGGGATGGAATGGGGGGGTGATAGTGACCGGGGTGTGTAAGGGGGGGTCAGGGTATAAATAATGGCGGATGGCGTTGTCTGTAGAATAGTCCCGAATGTAAACTATCACCAGCACTGAATGGTAATAATACAGAAATAGGAGATTTATTGCCCCCAGACAGTGTGACATTTTAGGACCCCCGATGACCCTTTTCTCAGGCCGCACTCACAATGTTTTCTGGATAATAAATGTCATATTTTTGTATTCTTACAATGGTGGGCTGGAGATAGTTTGTATCCCCCCCCCCCATGGGACCCCCCAGCATGTCCTCCCTCACACACATCTCACACTCACTGCTCATCTCTTACTCTAAGACTTCTGAATTACTGTGAAGTGAAGTCTCTGCAGCAAGCAAGCTGCCAGTGAGCTCCAAACAGCCGGTAACTTTGTCCATATTCAGAGAGATGAGTGGGAAGTACTTTGTCTGTAAAAATAAAACTGGACTGGGAACCATTAAACCATGACTGGTGAGTCTCACTAACTGATAATAATATTCTCATTTCAGCAAAATGAAGGAACAACCTGAGGAGAAAATCTGAGGGGCCCCGTTAGACTGACCCCCCGACTTCAGCATCAAGATGGATAAAAGAAGAGTATGCGATTCACGCTGAAGGTAAAAAAAAATCAAGATGGATAGAAGATCTTCTAAAGGAGACGGAGCAGTTTCTGGTAATATATATTAAAGGGGGAACTAGATGGGATGGGGGTGTAGGGTTCTTCCAGTCATAGATGGACAGATGAGGACAGTGATATAGAGGGGAGGGATGGGGGTGTAGGGGGCCTCCAGACATAGATGCTCAGGTGATGACAGTGAGATAGAGGGGAGGGATGGGGGTGTAGTGGGCCTCCAGACATAGATGGACAGATGAGGACAGTGAGATAGAGGGGAGGGATGGGGGTGTAGGGGGCCTCCAGACATAGATGGACAGATGAGGACAGTGAGATAGAGGGGAGGGATGGGGGTGTAGGGTGCCTCCAGACATAGATGCTCAGGTGATGACAGTGAGATAGAGGGGAGGGATGGGGGTGTAGGGTTCCTCCAGACATAGATGGATAGATGAGGACAGTGATATAGAGGGGAGGGATGGGGGTGTAGGGTGCCTCCAGATATAGATGGACAGATGATGACAGTGAGATAGAGGGGAGGGATGGGGGTGTAGGGTACCTCCAGACATAGATGAACAGATGAGGGGAGGGATGGGGGTGTAGGGTACCTCCAGACATAGATGGACAGATGAGGACAGTGATATAGAGGGAAGGGATGGGAGTGTAGGGTACCTCCAGACATAGATGGACATATGAGGACAGTGAGATAGAGGGGAGGGATGGGGGTGTAGGGTTCCTCCAGACATAGATGGACAGATGAGGACAGTGAGATAGAGGGATGGGGGTGCAGGGTGCCTCCAGACATAGATGGACAGATGATGACAGTGAGATAGAGGGGAGGGGTGGGGGTGTAGGGTACCTCCAGACATAGATGCTCAGGTGATGACAGTGAGATAGAGGGGAGGGATGGGGGTGTAGGGTTCCTCCAGACATAGATGGATAGATGAGGACAGTGATATAGAGGGGAGGGATGGGGGTGTAGGGTGCCTCCAGATATAGATGGACAGATGATGACAGTGAGATAGAGGGGAGGGATGGGGGTGTAGGGTACCTCCAGACATAGATGAACAGATGAGGGGAGGGATGGGGGTGTAGGGTACCTCCAGACATAGATGGACAGATGAGGACAGTGATATAGAGGGAAGGGATGGGAGTGTAGGGTACCTCCAGACATAGATGGACATATGAGGACAGTGAGATAGAGGGGAGGGATGGGGGTGTAGGGTTCCTCCAGACATAGATGGACAGATGAGGACAGTGAGATAGAGGGATGGGGGTGCAGGGTGCCTCCAGACATAGATGGACAGATGAGGACAGTGAGATAGAGGAGAGGGATGGGGGTGTAGGGTACCTCCAGACATAGATGGACAGATGAGGACAGTGAGATAGAGGGGAGGGATGGGGGTGTAGGAGGTCTGGGGTGGATATGGGGGGATAGGGGGTGTAATATATGTGTATAGGGAGAGTAGGGGGATGGAATGGGGGCCTAGGGGGAGTAGGGGAATGTGATGGAGGTTCATTTGGGGGTGGAATGGTGAGGACAGTGAGATAGAGGGGAGGGATGGGGGTGTAGGGTGCCTCCAGACATTGATGATGACAGTGAGATAGAGGGGAGGGATGGGGGTGTAGGGTGCCTCCAGACATTGATGATGACAGTGAGATAGAGGGGAGGGATGGGGGTGTAGGGTGCCTCCAGACATAGATGGATAGATGAGGACAGTGAGATAGAGGGGAGGGATGGGGGTGTGGGGTGCCTCCAGAAATAGATGCTCAGGTGATGACAGTGATATAGAGGGGAGGGCTGGGGGTGTAGGGTACCTCCGGACATAGATGGACAGATGAGGACAGTGAGATAGAGGGGAGGGATGGGGGTGGAGGGTGCCTCCGGACATAGATGGACAGATGAGGACAGTGATATAGAGGGGAGGGATGAGGGTGTAGGGTGCCTCCAGGCATAGATGGATAGATGATGACTTCTCAGTCGGTAACCGGTACTATAGAAGGGACGGACTGCACCTAAATGAGGAGGGTGCAGATCTGCTGGGAATGAAGATGGCCAAAAAGTTAGAGGGGTTTTTAAACTAGGCGATGGGGGGAGGGTCCAGAGACAGTGATAGCCAGCGCGGAAGATATTCCAGAGGGTAGTATTGGGGGCATTAGTGGTAGGTTAACCAAAGCACAAAAACACAAGGTGAGTATAGTAGCAAGTCCTAGTTGCAATCTTGAAACACCCAATACGAGGACAATATGCGACCGGTCTAAACTATGTGGCATGTTCACCAATGCCAGGAGCCTGGCGGACAAGATGGGTGAACTAGAGATACTGTTGTACAAGGAGGATTTGGATTTTGTGAGAATTTCAGAGACCTGGTTCAACAGCTCTCATGATTGGCTGGCAAACATTCAAGGGTATACCCTATACCGCAAGGATAGAGAGGGTAAAAAAGGGGGAGGGGTATGCCTATATATCAAGAATATTGTACAAGTGAATGTGAGAGATGACATCACTGAGGGGGCTAGGGAGGAGGTGGAATCTTTATGGGTAGAGCTCCAAAGGGATGAAGCTAAGGGGAAAATAATACTGGGAGTATGCTATAGGCCCCCTAACCTGAGGGAGGAAGTGGAGACGGATCTCCTATCACAAATTGGATTAGCAGCAAGGATGGGAAGTGTTATCATAATGGGGGATTTTAATTATCCAGACATAGACTGGGCGGAGGGAACCGCGCATTCATTTAAGGCTCGCCAGTTCCTTAGTGTCTTGCAGGACAATTTTATGGGTCAGATGGTAGACACACCAACTAGAAATAAAACATTACTAGATCTACTGATTACCAACAATACAGACCTGATAACAGATGTGGAAATACGGGGCAATTTAGGTAACAGCGATCACAGGTCAATTAGTTTCAGTATAAATCACACAAATAGGAAACATGAAGGGAACACAAAGACACTGAATTTCAAAAGAGCCAACTTCCCTAAACTACAAACCTTGCTAAAAGGCATAAATTGGGATAAAATATTAGGAACAAAGAATACGGAGGAGAGATGGGTTTGCTTTAAGAGCATATTAAATAAGGGCATTAGCCAATGTATCCCATTGGGTAATAAATTTAAAAGAGCGAACAAACATCCTGGATGGCTTAACTCCAATGTAAAAATGCATATAAAAGCAAAGGAGAAGGCCTTCAAAAAATACAAGGTTGAGGGATCATCCTCAGCATTCAGAATTTATAAAGAATGCAATAAGAAATGTAAGGGTGCAATAAGGATGGCTAAGATAGAACATGAAAGACACATAGCGGAGGAGAGCAAAAAAAATCCCAAGAAATTCTTTAAGTATTTTATAAACAGTAAAAAAGGGAGGACAGACCATATTGGCCCGATAAAGAATGAGGAAGGACATCTGGTTATAAAGGATGGGGAGATGGCAAAGGTATTGAATTTATTGTTCTCCTCAGTCTTCACGAGTGAATCGGGGGGCTTCAGTAACCAAAACTGCAGTGTTTATCCTCATGACACAACACAGGAAGCACCTACATGATTAACAGAGGACAAAATTAAAATTAGACTTGAGAAACTTAACATTAATAAATCACCGGGACCAGATGGCTTGCATCCGAGGGTACTAGGGAACTCAGTCAGGTGATTGCCAGACCGTTGTTCCTAATTTTTACAGACAGTCTACTGACTGGAATGGTACCAGCTGATTGGAGAAAAGCCAATGTAGCACCAATAATTAAAAAGGGCCCAAAAAACATCCCTGGGAATTACAGACCAGTTAGCCTAACATCAATAGTATGTAAACTCTTGGAGGGGATGATAAGGGACTATATACAAGATTTTAGTAATAAGAATGATATCATTAGCAGTAATCAGCATGGATTCATGAAGAATCGTTCTTGCCAAACCAATCTATTAACCTTCTATGAGGAGGTGAGTTGCCATCTAGATAAAGGAAGGCCCGTAGACGTGGTGTATCTGGATTTTGCAAAAGCATTTGACACAGTTCCCCATAAACGTTTACTGTACAAAATAAGGTGCGTTGGCATGGACCATAGGGTGAGTACATGGATTGAAAACTGGCTACAAGGGCGAGTTCAGAGGGTGGTGATAAATGGGGAGTACTCAGAATGGTCAGGGGTGGGTAGTGGGGTTCCCCAGGGTTCTGTGCTGGGACCAATCCTATTTAATTTGTTCATAAACGACCTGGAGGATGGGATAAACAGTTCAATCTCTGTATTTGCAGACGATACTAAGCTAAGCAGGGCAATAACTTCTCCGCAGGATGTGGAAATCTTGCAAAAAGACCTGAACAAATTAATGGGGGAGGGGCGACTACATGGAAAATGAGGTTCAGTGTAGAAAAATGTAAAATAATGCATTTGGGTGGCAAAAATATGAATGCAATCTATACACTGGGGGGAGAACCTCTGGGGGAACCTAGGATGGAAAAGGACCTGGGGGTCCTAGTGGATGATAGGCTCAGCAATGGCATGCAATGCCAAGCTGCTGCTAATAAAGCAAACAGAATATTGGCATTAAAAGGGGGATCAACTGCAGAGATAAAACGATAATTCTCCCGCTCTACAAGACTCTGGTCCGCCCGCACCTGGAGTATGCTGTCCAGTTCTGGGCATCAGTCCTCAGGAGGGATGTACTGGAAATGGAGCGAGTACAAAGAAGGGCAACAAAGCTAATAAAGGGTCTGGAGGATCTTAGTTATGAGGAAAGGTTGCGAGCACTGAACTTATTCTCTCTGGAGAAGAGACGCTTGAGAGGGGATATGATTTCAATTTACAAATACTGTACTGGTGACCCCACAATAGGGATAAAACTTTTTCGCAGAAGAGAGTTTAATAAGACTCGTGGCCACTCATTACAATTAGAAGAAAAGAGATTTAACCTTAAACTATGTAGAGGGTTCTTTACTGTAAGAGCGGCAAGGATGTGGAATTCCCTTCCACAGGCGGTGGTCTCAGCGGGGAGCATTGATAGCTTCAAGAAACTATTAGATAATCACCTGAATGACCGCAATATACAGGGATATGTAATGTAATACTGGCACATAATCACACATATAGGTTGGACTTGATGGACTTGTGTCTTTTTTCAACCTCACCTACTATGTAACTATGACAGTGATATAGAGGGGAGGGATGAGGGTGTAGGGGGCCTCCAGGCATAGATGGATAGATGATGACAGTGAGATAGAGGGGAGGGATGGGGGTGTAGGGTTCCTCCAGACATAGATAGATAGATGAGGACAGTGATATAGAGGGGAGGGATGGGGGTGTAGGGAACCTCCAGACATAGATGCTCAGGTGATGACAGTGAGATAGAGGGGAGGGATGGGGGTGTAGGGTTCCTCCAGACATAGATGGACAGATGAGGACAGTGAGATAGAGGGATGGGGGTGTAGGGGTCTCCAGACATAGATGGACAGATGATGATAGTGAGATAGAGGAGAGGGATGGGGGTGTAGGGTACCTCCAGACATAGATGGACAGATGATGACAGTGAGATAGAGGGGAGGGATGGGGGTGTAGGGGGCTCCAGACATAGATGGACAGATGATGACAGTGAGATAGAGGGGAGGGATGGGGGTGTAGGGTACCTCCAGACATAGATGGACAGATGAGGACAGTGAGATAGAGGGGAGGGATGGGGGTGTAGGGTACCTCCAGACGTGGATGGACAGATGAGGACAGTGATATAGAGGGGAGGGATGGGGGTGTAGGGGGCCTCCAGACATAGATGGACAGATGAGGACAGTGAGATAGAGGGGAGGGATGGGGGTGTAGGGTACCTCCAGACATAGATGGACAGATGAGGACAGTGAGATAGAGGGGAGGGATGGGGGTGTAGGGTGTCTCCAGACATAGATGGACAGATGAGGACAGTGAGATAGAGGGGAGGGATGGGGGTGTAGGGGGCCTCCAGACATAGATGGACAGATGAGGACAGTGAGATAGAGGGGAGGGATGGGGGTGTAGGGTACCTCCAGACATAGATGGACAGATGAGGACAGTAATATAGAGGGGAGGGATGGGGGTGTAGGGGGCCTCCAGACATAGATGGACAGATGAGGACAGTGATATAGAGGGGAGGGATGGGGGTGTAGGGGGCCTCCAGACATAGATGGACAGATGAGGACAGTGAGATAGAGGGGAGGGATGGGGGTGTAGGGTGCCTCCAGACATAGATGGACAGATGAGGACAGTGAGATAGAGGGGAGGGATGGGGGTGTAGGGTGCCTCCAGACATTGATGATGACAGTGAGATAGAGGGGAGGGATGGGGGTGTAGGGTGCCTCCAGGCATAGATGGATAGATGATGACAGTGATATAGAGGGGAGGGATGAGGGTGTAGGGTACCTCCGGACATAGATGCTCAGGTGATGACAGTGATATAGAGGGGAGGGCTGGGGGTGTAGGGTACCTCCGGACATAGATGGACAGATGAGGACAGTGAGATAGAGGGGAGGGATGGGGGTGTAGGGTACCTCCGGACATAGATGGATAGATGATGACAGTGATATAGAGGGGAGGGATGGGGGTGTAGGGTGCCTCCAGGCATAGATGGATAGATGATGACAGTGATATAGAGGGGAGGGATGAGGGTGTAGGGGGCCTCCAGGCATAGATGGATAGATGATGACAGTGATATAGAGGGGAGGGATGGGGGTGTAGGGAACCCCCAGACATAGATGCTCAGGTGATGACAGTGAGATAGAGGGGAGGGATGGGGGTGTAGGGTTCCTCCAGACATAGATGGACAGATGAGGACAGTGAGATAGAGGGATGGGGGTGTAGGGGGCCTCCAGACATAGATGGACAGATGATGACAGTGAGATAGAGGGGAGGGATGGGGGTGTAGGGTACCTCCAGACATAGATGGACAGATGAGGACAGTGAGATAGAGGGGAGGGATGGGGGTGTAGGGTACCTCCAGACATAGATGGACAGATGAGGACAGTGAGATAGAGGGGAGGGATGGGGGTGTAGGGTGTCTCCAGACATAGATGGACAGATGAGGACAGTGAGATAGAGGGGAGGGATGGGGGTGTAGGGGGCCTCCAGACATAGATGGACAGATGAGGACAGAGAGATAGAGGGGAGGGATGGGGGTGTAGGGTGCCTCCAGACATAGATGGACAGATGAGGACAGTGAGATAGAGGGGAGGGATGGGGGTGTAGGGTACCTCCAGACATAGATGGACAGATGAGGACAGTGAGATAGAGGGGAGGGATGGGGGTGTAGGGTACCTCCAGACATAGATGGACAGATGAGGACAGTGAGATAGAGGGGAGGGATGGGGGTGTAGGGTGTCTCCAGACATAGATGGACAGATGAGGACAGTGAGATAGAGGGGAGGGATGGGGGTGTAGGGGGCCTCCAGACATAGATGGACAGATGAGGACAGAGAGATAGAGGGGAGGGATGGGGGTGTAGGGTGCCTCCAGACATAGATGGACAGATGAGGACAGTGATATAGAGGGGAGGGATGGGGGTGTAGGGTACCTCCAGACATAGATGGACAGATGAGGACAGTGATATAGAGGGGAGGGATGGGGGTGTAGGGTACCTCCAGACATAGATGGACAGATGATGACAGTGAGATAGAGGGGAGGGATGGGGGTGTAGGGTACCTCCAGACATAGATGGACAGATGAGGACAGTGAGATAGAGGAGAGGGATGGGGGTGTAGGGTACCTCCAGACATAGATGGACAGATGATGACAGTGAGATAGAGGAGAGGGATGGGGGTGTAGGGTACCTCCAGACATAGATGGACAGATGAGGACAGTGAGATAGAGGGGAGGGATGGGGGTGTAGGGTACCTCCAGAGGTGGATGGACAGATGAGGACAGTGATATAGAGGGGAGGGATGGGGGTGTAGGGGGCCTCCAGACATAGATGGACAGATGAGGACAGTGAGATAGAGGGGAGGGATGGGGGTGTAGGGTACCTCCAGACATAGATGGATAGATGAGGACAGTGAGATAGAGGGGAGGGATGGGGGTGTAGGGTGCCTCCAGACATAGATGGACAGATGAGGACAGTGAGATAGAGGAGAGGGATGGGGGTGTAGGGTACCTCCAGACATAGATGGACAGATGATGACAGTGAGATAGAGGGGAGGGATGGGGGTGTAGGGTACCTCCAGACATAGATGGACAGATGATGACAGTGAGATAGAGGAGAGGGATGGGGGTGTAGGGTACCTCCAGACATAGATGGACAGATGATGACAGTGAGATAGAGGGGAGGGGTGGGGGTGTAGGGTACCTCCAGACATAGATGGACAGATGATGACAGTGAGATAGAGGAGAGGGATGGGGGTGTAGGGTACCTCCAGACATAGATGGACAGATGAGGACAGTGAGATAGAGGAGAGGGATGGGGGTGTAGGGTACCTCCAGACGTGGATGGACAGATGAGGACAGTGATATAGAGGGGAGGGATGGGGGTGTAGGGGGCCTCCAGACATAGATGGACAGATGAGGACAGTGAGATAGAGGGGAGGGATGGGGGTGTAGGGTACCTCCAGACATAGATGGATAGATGAGGACAGTGAGATAGAGGGGAGGGATGGGGGTGTAGGGTGTCTCCAGACATAGATGGACAGATGAGGACAGTGTGATAGAGGGGAGGGATGGGGGTGTAGGGGGCCTCCAGACATAGATGGACAGATGAGGACAGAGAGATAGAGGGGAGGGATGGGGGTGTAGGGTGCCTCCAGACATAGATGGACAGATGAGGACAGTGATATAGAGGGGAGGGATGGGGGTGTAGGGTACCTCCAGACATAGATGGACAGATGAGGACAGTGATATAGAGGGGAGGGATGGGGGTGTAGGGTACCTCCAGACATAGATGGACAGATGATGACAGTGAGATAGAGGGGAGGGATGGGGGTGTAGGGTACCTCCAGACATAGATGGACAGATGAGGACAGTGAGTTAGAGGAGAGGGATGGGGGTGTAGGGTACCTCCAGACATAGATGGACAGATGATGACAGTGAGATAGAGGAGAGGGATGGGGGTGTAGGGTACCTCCAGACATAGATGGACAGATGAGGACAGTGAGATAGAGGGGAGGGATGGGGGTGTAGGGTACCTCCAGACGTGGATGGACAGATGAGGACAGTGATATAGAGGGGAGGGATGGGGGTGTAGGGGGCCTCCAGACATAGATGGACAGATGAGGACAGTGAGATAGAGGGGAGGGATGGGGGTGTAGGGTACCTCCAGACATAGATGGATAGATGAGGACAGTGAGATAGAGGGGAGGGATGGGGGTGTAGGGTGTCTCCAGACATAGATGGACAGATGAGGACAGTGAGATAGAGGGGAGGGATGGGGGTGTAGGGGGCCTCCAGACATAGATGGACAGATGAGGACAGAGAGATAGAGGGGAGGGATGGGGGTGTAGGGTGCCTCCAGACATTGATGATGACAGTGAGATAGAGGGGAGGGATGGGGGTGTAGGGTGCCTCCAGACATAGATGGATAGATGAGGACAGTGAGATAGAGGGGAGGGATGGGGGTGTGGGGTGCCTCCAGAAATAGATGCTCAGGTGAGGACAGTGAGATAGAGGGGAGGGATGGGGGTGTAGGGTACCTCCAGACATAGATGGATAGATGAGGACAGTGATATAGAGAGGAGGGATGGGGGTGTAGGGTGCCTCCAGACATAGATGGACAGATGAGGACAGTGATATAGAGGGGAGGGATGGGGGTGTAGGGGGACTCCAGACATAGATGAATAGATGAGGACAGTGATATAGAGGGGAGGGATGGGGTGTAGGGTACCTCCAGACATAGATGGACAGATGAGGACAGTGATATAGAGGGGAGGGATGGGGGTGTAGGGTACCTCCAGACATAGATGGATAGATGAGGACAGTGAGATAGAGGGGAGGGATGGGGGTGTAGGGTACCTCCAGACATAAATGGACAGTTGAGGACAGTGAGATAGAGGGGAGGGATGGGGGTGTAGGGTACCTTCAGACATATATGGTTAGATGAGGACAGTGATAAATAGGGGAGGGATGGGGGGTGTAGGGTTCCTCCAGAAATAGATGGATAGATGAGGACAGTGATATAGAGGGGAGTGATGGGGGTGTAGGGTACCTCCAGACATAGATGGACAGGTGAGGACAATGATATAGAGGGGAGTGATGGGGGTGTAGGGTACCTCCAGACATAGATGGACAGTTGAGGACAGTGAGATAGAGGGGAGGGATGGGGGTGTAGGGTACCTCCAGACATAGATGGACAGATGAGGACAGTGAGATAGAGGGGAGGCATGGGGGTGTAGGGTGCCTCCAGACATAGATGAACAGATGAGGACAGTGATATAGAGGGGAGGGATGGGGGTGTAGGGTACCTTCAGACATATATGATTAGATGAGGACAGTGATAAATAGGGGAGGGATGGGGGGTGTAGGGTTCCTCCAGAAATAGATGGATAGATGAGGACAGTGATATAGAGGGGAGGGATGGGGGTGTAAGGTGCCTCCAGACATAGATGGACAGATGAGGACAGTGAGATAGAGGAGGGATGGGGGTGTAGGGTGCCTCCAGACATAGATGGACAGATGAGGGCAGTTATATAGAGGGGAGGGATGGGGGTGTAGGGTGCCTCCAGACATAAATGGATAGATGAGGACAGTGAGATAGAGGGAAGGGATGGGGGTGTAGGGTTCCTCCAGACATAGATGGACAGATGAGGAAAGTGAGATAGAGGGGAGGGATGGGGGTGTAGGGGGCCTCCAGGCATGGATGGACAGATGAGGACAGTGAGATAGAGGGAAGGGATGGGGGTGTAGGGTTCCTCCAGACATAGATGGACAGATGAGGAAAGTGATATAGAGGGGAGGGATGGGGGTGTAGGGTGCCTTTAGACATAGATGGACAGATGAGGACAGTGAGATAGAGGGGAGGGATGGGGGTGTAGGGGGCCTCCAGACATAGATGGACAGATGATGACAGTGATATAGAGGGGAGGGATGGGGGTGTAGGGGGCCTCCAGACATAAATGGACAGATGAGGACAGTGAGATAGAGGGGAGGGATGAGGGCGTAGGATTCTTCCAGTCATAGATGGACAGATGAGGACAGTGATATAGAGGGGAGGGATGAGGGTGTAGGGGGCCTCCAGACATAGATGGACAGATGAGGACAGTGAGATAGAGGGGAGGGATGGGGGTGTAGGGTGCCTCCAGACATTGATGATGACAGTGAGATAGAGGGGAGGGATGGGGGTGTAGGGTGCCTCCAGGCATAGATGGATAGATGATGACAGTGATATAGAGGGGAGGGATGAGGGTGTAGGGTACCTCCGGACATAGATGCTCAGGTGATGACAGTGATATAGAGGGGAGGGCTGGGGGTGTAGGGTACCTCCGGACATAGATGGACAGATGAGGACAGTGAGATAGAGGGGAGGGATGGGGGTGTAGGGTACCTCCGGACATAGATGGATAGATGATGACAGTGATATAGAGGGGAGGGATGGGGGTGTAGGGTGCCTCCAGGCATAGATGGATAGATGATGACAGTGATATAGAGGGGAGGGATGAGGGTGTAGGGGGCCTCCAGGCATAGATGGATAGATGATGACAGTGATATAGAGGGGAGGGATGGGGGTGTAGGGAACCCCCAGACATAGATGCTCAGGTGATGACAGTGAGATAGAGGGGAGGGATGGGGGTGTAGGGTTCCTCCAGACATAGATGGACAGATGAGGACAGTGAGATAGAGGGATGGGGGTGTAGGGGGCCTCCAGACATAGATGGACAGATGATGACAGTGAGATAGAGGGGAGGGATGGGGGTGTAGGGTACCTCCAGACATAGATGGACAGATGAGGACAGTGAGATAGAGGGGAGGGATGGGGGTGTAGGGTACCTCCAGACATAGATGGACAGATGAGGACAGTGAGATAGAGGGGAGGGATGGGGGTGTAGGGTGTCTCCAGACATAGATGGACAGATGAGGACAGTGAGATAGAGGGGAGGGATGGGGGTGTAGGGGGCCTCCAGACATAGATGGACAGATGAGGACAGAGAGATAGAGGGGAGGGATGGGGGTGTAGGGTGCCTCCAGACATAGATGGACAGATGAGGACAGTGAGATAGAGGGGAGGGATGGGGGTGTAGGGTACCTCCAGACATAGATGGACAGATGAGGACAGTGAGATAGAGGGGAGGGATGGGGGTGTAGGGTACCTCCAGACATAGATGGACAGATGAGGACAGTGAGATAGAGGGGAGGGATGGGGGTGTAGGGTGTCTCCAGACATAGATGGACAGATGAGGACAGTGAGATAGAGGGGAGGGATGGGGGTGTAGGGGGCCTCCAGACATAGATGGACAGATGAGGACAGAGAGATAGAGGGGAGGGATGGGGGTGTAGGGTGCCTCCAGACATAGATGGACAGATGAGGACAGTGATATAGAGGGGAGGGATGGGGGTGTAGGGTACCTCCAGACATAGATGGACAGATGAGGACAGTGATATAGAGGGGAGGGATGGGGGTGTAGGGTACCTCCAGACATAGATGGACAGATGATGACAGTGAGATAGAGGGGAGGGATGGGGGTGTAGGGTACCTCCAGACATAGATGGACAGATGAGGACAGTGAGATAGAGGAGAGGGATGGGGGTGTAGGGTACCTCCAGACATAGATGGACAGATGATGACAGTGAGATAGAGGAGAGGGATGGGGGTGTAGGGTACCTCCAGACATAGATGGACAGATGAGGACAGTGAGATAGAGGGGAGGGATGGGGGTGTAGGGTACCTCCAGAGGTGGATGGACAGATGAGGACAGTGATATAGAGGGGAGGGATGGGGGTGTAGGGGGCCTCCAGACATAGATGGACAGATGAGGACAGTGAGATAGAGGGGAGGGATGGGGGTGTAGGGTACCTCCAGACATAGATGGATAGATGAGGACAGTGAGATAGAGGGGAGGGATGGGGGTGTAGGGTGCCTCCAGACATAGATGGACAGATGAGGACAGTGAGATAGAGGAGAGGGATGGGGGTGTAGGGTACCTCCAGACATAGATGGACAGATGATGACAGTGAGATAGAGGGGAGGGATGGGGGTGTAGGGTACCTCCAGACATAGATGGACAGATGATGACAGTGAGATAGAGGAGAGGGATGGGGGTGTAGGGTACCTCCAGACATAGATGGACAGATGATGACAGTGAGATAGAGGGGAGGGGTGGGGGTGTAGGGTACCTCCAGACATAGATGGACAGATGATGACAGTGAGATAGAGGAGAGGGATGGGGGTGTAGGGTACCTCCAGACATAGATGGACAGATGAGGACAGTGAGATAGAGGAGAGGGATGGGGGTGTAGGGTACCTCCAGACGTGGATGGACAGATGAGGACAGTGATATAGAGGGGAGGGATGGGGGTGTAGGGGGCCTCCAGACATAGATGGACAGATGAGGACAGTGAGATAGAGGGGAGGGATGGGGGTGTAGGGTACCTCCAGACATAGATGGATAGATGAGGACAGTGAGATAGAGGGGAGGGATGGGGGTGTAGGGTGTCTCCAGACATAGATGGACAGATGAGGACAGTGTGATAGAGGGGAGGGATGGGGGTGTAGGGGGCCTCCAGACATAGATGGACAGATGAGGACAGAGAGATAGAGGGGAGGGATGGGGGTGTAGGGTGCCTCCAGACATAGATGGACAGATGAGGACAGTGATATAGAGGGGAGGGATGGGGGTGTAGGGTACCTCCAGACATAGATGGACAGATGAGGACAGTGATATAGAGGGGAGGGATGGGGGTGTAGGGTACCTCCAGACATAGATGGACAGATGATGACAGTGAGATAGAGGGGAGGGATGGGGGTGTAGGGTACCTCCAGACATAGATGGACAGATGAGGACAGTGAGTTAGAGGAGAGGGATGGGGGTGTAGGGTACCTCCAGACATAGATGGACAGATGATGACAGTGAGATAGAGGAGAGGGATGGGGGTGTAGGGTACCTCCAGACATAGATGGACAGATGAGGACAGTGAGATAGAGGGGAGGGATGGGGGTGTAGGGTACCTCCAGACGTGGATGGACAGATGAGGACAGTGATATAGAGGGGAGGGATGGGGGTGTAGGGGGCCTCCAGACATAGATGGACAGATGAGGACAGTGAGATAGAGGGGAGGGATGGGGGTGTAGGGTACCTCCAGACATAGATGGATAGATGAGGACAGTGAGATAGAGGGGAGGGATGGGGGTGTAGGGTGTCTCCAGACATAGATGGACAGATGAGGACAGTGAGATAGAGGGGAGGGATGGGGGTGTAGGGGGCCTCCAGACATAGATGGACAGATGAGGACAGAGAGATAGAGGGGAGGGATGGGGGTGTAGGGTGCCTCCAGACATTGATGATGACAGTGAGATAGAGGGGAGGGATGGGGGTGTAGGGTGCCTCCAGACATAGATGGATAGATGAGGACAGTGAGATAGAGGGGAGGGATGGGGGTGTGGGGTGCCTCCAGAAATAGATGCTCAGGTGAGGACAGTGAGATAGAGGGGAGGGATGGGGGTGTAGGGTACCTCCAGACATAGATGGATAGATGAGGACAGTGATATAGAGAGGAGGGATGGGGGTGTAGGGTGCCTCCAGACATAGATGGACAGATGAGGACAGTGATATAGAGGGGAGGGATGGGGGTGTAGGGGGACTCCAGACATAGATGAATAGATGAGGACAGTGATATAGAGGGGAGGGATGGGGTGTAGGGTACCTCCAGACATAGATGGACAGATGAGGACAGTGATATAGAGGGGAGGGATGGGGGTGTAGGGTACCTCCAGACATAGATGGATAGATGAGGACAGTGAGATAGAGGGGAGGGATGGGGGTGTAGGGTACCTCCAGACATAAATGGACAGTTGAGGACAGTGAGATAGAGGGGAGGGATGGGGGTGTAGGGTACCTTCAGACATATATGGTTAGATGAGGACAGTGATAAATAGGGGAGGGATGGGGGGTGTAGGGTTCCTCCAGAAATAGATGGATAGATGAGGACAGTGATATAGAGGGGAGTGATGGGGGTGTAGGGTACCTCCAGACATAGATGGACAGGTGAGGACAATGATATAGAGGGGAGTGATGGGGGTGTAGGGTACCTCCAGACATAGATGGACAGTTGAGGACAGTGAGATAGAGGGGAGGGATGGGGGTGTAGGGTACCTCCAGACATAGATGGACAGATGAGGACAGTGAGATAGAGGGGAGGCATGGGGGTGTAGGGTGCCTCCAGACATAGATGAACAGATGAGGACAGTGATATAGAGGGGAGGGATGGGGGTGTAGGGTACCTTCAGACATATATGATTAGATGAGGACAGTGATAAATAGGGGAGGGATGGGGGGTGTAGGGTTCCTCCAGAAATAGATGGATAGATGAGGACAGTGATATAGAGGGGAGGGATGGGGGTGTAAGGTGCCTCCAGACATAGATGGACAGATGAGGACAGTGAGATAGAGGAGGGATGGGGGTGTAGGGTGCCTCCAGACATAGATGGACAGATGAGGGCAGTTATATAGAGGGGAGGGATGGGGGTGTAGGGTGCCTCCAGACATAAATGGATAGATGAGGACAGTGAGATAGAGGGAAGGGATGGGGGTGTAGGGTTCCTCCAGACATAGATGGACAGATGAGGAAAGTGAGATAGAGGGGAGGGATGGGGGTGTAGGGGGCCTCCAGGCATGGATGGACAGATGAGGACAGTGAGATAGAGGGAAGGGATGGGGGTGTAGGGTTCCTCCAGACATAGATGGACAGATGAGGAAAGTGATATAGAGGGGAGGGATGGGGGTGTAGGGTGCCTTTAGACATAGATGGACAGATGAGGACAGTGAGATAGAGGGGAGGGATGGGGGTGTAGGGGGCCTCCAGACATAGATGGACAGATGATGACAGTGATATAGAGGGGAGGGATGGGGGTTTAGGGGGCCTCCAGACATAAATGGACAGATGAGGACAGTGAGATAGAGGGGAGGGATGGGGTGTAGGGTACCTCCAGACATAGATGGACAGATGAGGACAGTGATATAGAGGGGAGGGATGGGGGTGTAGGGTACCTCCAGACATACATGGACAGATGAGGACAGTGAGATAGAGGGGAGGGATGGGGGTGTAGTGGGCCTCCAGACATAGATGGACAGATGAGGGCAGTGATATAGAGGGGAGGGATGGGGGTGTAGGGTACCTCCAGACATAGATGGACAGATGAGGACAGTGAGATAGAGGGGAGGGATGGGGGTGTAAGGTGCCTCCAGACATAGATGGACAGATGAGGACAGTGAGATAGAGGGGAGGGATGGGGGTGTAGGGGGACTCCAGACATAGATGGACAGATGAGGACAGTGAGATAGAGGGGAGGGCTGGGGGTGTAGGGTTCCTCCAGACATAGATGGACAGATGAGGACAGTGATATAGAGGGGAGGGATGGGGGTGTAGGGTACCTCCAGACATAGATGGACAGATGAGGACAGTGAGATAGAGAGGAGGGATGGGGGTGTAGGGTACCTCCAGACATGGATGGACAGATGAGGACAGTGAGATAGAGGTGAGGGATGAGGGCGTAGGATTCTTCCAGTCATAGATGGACAGATGAGGACAGTGAGATAGAAGGGAGGGATGGGGGTGTAGGGTACCTCCAGACATGGATGGACAGATGAGGACAGTGATATAGAGGGGAGGGATGGGGGTGTAGGGTGCCTCCAGACATAAATGGATAGATGAGGACAGTGATATAGAAGGGAGGGATGGGGGTGTAGGTTGCCTCCAGACATAGATGGACAGATGAGGACAGTGATATAGAGGGGAGGGATGGGGGTGTAGGGGGCCTCCAGACATAGATGGATAGATGAGGACAGTGATATAGAGGGGAGGGATGGGGGTGTAGGGTGCCTCCAGACATAGATGGTCAGATGAGGACAGTGATATAGAGGGGAGGGATGGGGGTGTAGGGGGACTCCAGACATAGATGGACAGATGAGGACAGTGACATAGAGGGGAGGGATGGGGGTGTAGGGTACCTCCAGACATAGATGGACAGATGAGGACAGTGACATAGAGGGGAGGGATGGGGGTGTAGGGTACCTCCAGACATGGATGGACAGATGAGGACAGTGATATAGAGGGGAGGGATGGGGGTGTAGGGTGCCTCCAGACATAAATGGATAGATGAGGACAGTGATATAGAAGGGAGGGATGGGGGTGTAGGTTGCCTCCAGACATAGATGGACAGATGAGGACAGTGATATAGAGGGGAGGGATGGGGGTGTAGGGGGCCTCCAGACATAGATGGATAGATGAGGACAGTGATATAGAGGGGAGGGATGGGGGTGTAGGGGGCCTCCAGACATAGATGGACAGATGAGGACAGTGAGATAGAGGGGAGGGATGGGGGTGTAGGGTGTCTCCAGTCATAGATGGACAGATGAGGACAGTGATATAGAGGGGAGGGATGGGGGTGTAGGGTGCCTCCAGACATAGATGGATAGATGAGGACAGTGATATAGAGGGGAGGGATGGGGGTGTAGGGTGCCTCCAGACATAGATGGACAGATGAGGACAGTGAGATAGAGGGGAGGAATGGGGGTGTAGGGGGCCTCCAGACATAGATGGACAGATGAGGACCGTGAGATAGAGGGGAGGGATGGGGGTGTAGGGTACCTCCAGACATAGATGGACAGATCAGGAAAGTGATATAGAGGGGAGGGATGGGGCTGTAGGGTGCCTTCAGACATAGATGGACAGATCAGGACAGTGAGATAGAGGGGAGGGATGGGGGTGTAGGGGGCCTCCAGACATAGATGGACAGATGAGGACAGTGAGATAGAGGGGAGGGATGGGGGTGTAGGGTACCTCCAGACATAGATGGACAGATGAGGACAGTGAGACAGAGGGGAGGGATGGGGTGTAGGGGGCCTCCAGACATAGATGGATAGATGAGGACAGTGATATAGAGGGGAGGGATGGGGGTGTAGGGTTCCTCCAGACATAGATGGACAGATGAGAACAGTGAGAAAGAGGGGAGGGATGGGGGTGTAGGGTTCCTCCAGACATAGATGGACAGATGAGGAAAGTGAGATAGAGGGGAGGGATGGGGGTGTAGGGGGCCTCCAGGCATGGATGGACAGATGAGGAAAGTGAGATAGAGGGAAGGGATGGGGGTGTAGGGTTCCTCCAGACATAGATGGACAGATGAGGAAAGTGATATAGAGGGGAGGGATGGGGGTGTAGGGTGCCTTTAGACATAGATGGACAGATGAGGACAGTGATATAGAGGGGAGGGATGGGGGTGTAGGGTACCTCCAGACATAGATGGACAGATGAGGACAGTGAGATAGAGGGGAGGGATGGGGGTGTGGGCGGCCTCCATAGATGGACAGATGAGGACAGTGAGATAGAGGGTAGGGATGGGGGTGTAGGGTGCCTCCAGACATAGATGGACAGATGAGGACAGTGAGATAGAGGGAAGGGATGGGGGTGTAGGGTGCCTCCAGACATAGATGGACAGATGAGGACAGTGATATAGAAGGGATGGATCGGGTGTAGGGTACCTCCAGACATAGATGGACAGATGAGGACAGTGAGAAAGAGGGGAGGGATGGAGGTGTAGGGTTCCTCCAGACATAGATGGACAGATGAGGAAAGTGAGATAGAGGGGAGGGATGGGGGTGTAGGGGGCCTCCAGGCATGGATGGACAGATGAGGACAGTGAGATAGAGTGGAGGGATGGGGGTGTAGGGTTCCTCCAAACATAGATGGACAGATCAGGAAAGTTATATAGAGGGGAGGGATGGGGGTGTAGGGTGCCTTCAGACATAGATGGACAGATGAGGACAGTGAGATAGAGGGGAGGGATGGGGGTGTAGGGGGCCTGCAGACATAGATGGACAGATGAGGACAGTGATATAGAGGGGAGGGATGGGGGTGTAGGGTACCTCCAGACATACATGGACAGATGAGGACAGTAAGATAGAGGGGAGGGATGGGGGTGTAGTGGGCCTCCAGACATAGATGGACAGATGAGGGCAGTGATATAGAGGGGAGGGATGGGGGTGTAGGGTTCCTCCAGACATAGATGGACAGATGAGGACAGTGAGATAGAGGGGAGGGATGGGGGTGTGGGCGGCCTCCAGACATAGATGGACAGATGAGGGCAGTGATATAGAGGGGAGGGATGGGGGTGTAGGGGGCCTCCAGACATAGATGGACAGATGAGGACAGTGAGATAGAGGGGAGGGATGGGGGTGTAGGGTACCTCCAGACATAGATGGATAGATGAGGACAGTGAGATAGAGGGGAGGGATGGGGGTGTAGGGTGTCTCCAGACATAGATGGACAGATGAGGACAGTGAGATAGAGGGGAGGGATGGGGGTGTAGGGGGCCTCCAGACATAGATGGACAGATGAGGACAGAGAGATAGAGGGGAGGGATGGGGGTGTAGGGTGCCTCCAGACATTGATGATGACAGTGAGATAGAGGGGAGGGATGGGGGTGTAGGGTGCCTCCAGACATAGATGGATAGATGAGGACAGTGAGATAGAGGGGAGGGATGGGGGTGTGGGGTGCCTCCAGAAATAGATGCTCAGGTGAGGACAGTGAGATAGAGGGGAGGGATGGGGGTGTAGGGTACCTCCAGACATAGATGGATAGATGAGGACAGTGATATAGAGAGGAGGGATGGGGGTGTAGGGTGCCTCCAGACATAGATGGACAGATGAGGACAGTGATATAGAGGGGAGGGATGGGGGTGTAGGGGGCCTCCAGACATAGATGGACAGATGAGGACAGTGAGATAGAGGGGAGGGATGGGGGTGTAGGGTACCTCCAGACATAGATGGATAGATGAGGACAGTGAGATAGAGGGGAGGGATGGGGGTGTAGGGTGTCTCCAGACATAGATGGACAGATGAGGACAGTGAGATAGAGGGGAGGGATGGGGGTGTAGGGGGCCTCCAGACATAGATGGACAGATGAGGACAGAGAGATAGAGGGGAGGGATGGGGGTGTAGGGTGCCTCCAGACATAGATGGACAGATGAGGACAGTGATATAGAGGGGAGGGATGGGGGTGTAGGGTACCTCCAGACATAGATGGACAGATGAGGACAGTGATATAGAGGGGAGGGATGGGGGTGTAGGGTACCTCCAGACATAGATGGACAGATGAGGACAGTGAGATAGAGGAGAGGGATGGGGGTGTAGGGTACCTCCAGACATAGATGGACAGATGATGACAGTGAGATAGAGGAGAGGGATGGGGGTGTAGGGTACCTCCAGACATAGATGGACAGATGAGGACAGTGAGATAGAGGGGAGGGATGGGGGTGTAGGGTACCTCCAGACGTGGATGGACAGATGAGGACAGTGATATAGAGGGGAGGGATGGGGGTGTAGGGGGCCTCCAGACATAGATGGACAGATGAGGACAGTGAGATAGAGGGGAGGGATGGGGGTGTAGGGTACCTCCAGACATAGATGGATAGATGAGGACAGTGAGATAGAGGGGAGGGATGGGGGTGTAGGGTGTCTCCAGACATAGATGGACAGATGAGGACAGTGAGATAGAGGGGAGGGATGGGGGTGTAGGGGGCCTCCAGACATAGATGGACAGATGAGGACAGAGAGATAGAGGGGAGGGATGGGGGTGTAGGGTGCCTCCAGACATTGATGATGACAGTGAGATAGAGGGGAGGGATGGGGGTGTAGGGTGCCTCCAGACATAGATGGATAGATGAGGACAGTGAGATAGAGGGGAGGGATGGGGGTGTGGGGTGCCTCCAGAAATAGATGCTCAGGTGAGGACAGTGAGATAGAGGGGAGGGATGGGGGTGTAGGGTACCTCCAGACATAGATGGATAGATGAGGACAGTGATATAGAGAGGAGGGATGGGGGTGTAGGGTGCCTCCAGACATAGATGGACAGATGAGGACAGTGATATAGAGGGGAGGGATGGGGGTGTAGGGGGACTCCAGACATAGATGAATAGATGAGGACAGTGATATAGAGGGGAGGGATGGGGTGTAGGGTACCTCCAGACATAGATGGACAGATGAGGACAGTGATATAGAGGGGAGGGATGGGGGTGTAGGGTATCTCCAGACATAGATGGACAGATGAGGACAGTGATATAGAGGGGAGGGATGGGGGTGTAGGGTACCTCCAGACATAGATGGATAGATGAGGACAGTGAGATAGAGGGGAGGGATGGGGGTGTAGGGTACCTCCAGACATAAATGGACAGTTGAGGACAGTGAGATAGAGGGGAGGGATGGGGGTGTAGGGTACCTTCAGACATATATGGTTAGATGAGGACAGTGATAAATAGGGGAGGGATGGGGGGTGTAGGGTTCCTCCAGAAATAGATGGATAGATGAGGACAGTGATATAGAGGGGAGTGATGGGGGTGTAGGGTACCTCCAGACATAGATGGACAGGTGAGGACAATGATATAGAGGGGAGTGATGGGGGTGTAGGGTACCTCCAGACATAGATGGACAGTTGAGGACAGTGAGATAGAGGGGAGGGATGGGGGTGTAGGGTACCTCCAGACATAGATGGACAGATGAGGACAGTGAGATAGAGGGGAGGCATGGGGGTGTAGGGTGCCTCCAGACATAGATGAACAGATGAGGACAGTGATATAGAGGGGAGGGATGGGGGTGTAGGGTACCTTCAGACATATATGATTAGATGAGGACAGTGATAAATAGGGGAGGGATGGGGGGTGTAGGGTTCCTCCAGAAATAGATGGATAGATGAGGACAGTGATATAGAGGGGAGGGATGGGGGTGTAAGGTGCCTCCAGACATAGATGGACAGATGAGGACAGTGAGATAGAGGAGGGATGGGGGTGTAGGGTGCCTCCAGACATAGATGGACAGATGAGGGCAGTTATATAGAGGGGAGGGATGGGGGTGTAGGGTGCCTCCAGACATAAATGGATAGATGAGGACAGTGAGATAGAGGGAAGGGATGGGGGTGTAGGGTTCCTCCAGACATAGATGGACAGATGAGGAAAGTGAGATAGAGGGGAGGGATGGGGGTGTAGGGGGCCTCCAGGCATGGATGGACAGATGAGGACAGTGAGATAGAGGGAAGGGATGGGGGTGTAGGGTTCCTCCAGACATAGATGGACAGATGAGGAAAGTGATATAGAGGGGAGGGATGGGGGTGTAGGGTGCCTTTAGACATAGATGGACAGATGAGGACAGTGAGATAGAGGGGAGGGATGGGGGTGTAGGGGGCCTCCAGACATAGATGGACAGATGATGACAGTGATATAGAGGGGAGGGATGGGGGTTTAGGGGGCCTCCAGACATAAATGGACAGATGAGGACAGTGAGATAGAGGGGAGGGATGGGGTGTAGGGTACCTCCAGACATAGATGGACAGATGAGGACAGTGATATAGAGGGGAGGGATGGGGGTGTAGGGTACCTCCAGACATACATGGACAGATGAGGACAGTGAGATAGAGGGGAGGGATGGGGGTGTAGTGGGCCTCCAGACATAGATGGACAGATGAGGGCAGTGATATAGAGGGGAGGGATGGGGGTGTAGGGTACCTCCAGACATAGATGGACAGATGAGGACAGTGAGATAGAGGGGAGGGATGGGGGTGTAAGGTGCCTCCAGACATAGATGGACAGATGAGGACAGTGAGATAGAGGGGAGGGATGGGGGTGTAGGGGGACTCCAGACATAGATGGACAGATGAGGACAGTGAGATAGAGGGGAGGGCTGGGGGTGTAGGGTTCCTCCAGACATAGATGGACAGATGAGGACAGTGATATAGAGGGGAGGGATGGGGGTGTAGGGTGCCTCCAGACATAAATGGATAGATGAGGACAGTGATATAGAAGGGAGGGATGGGGGTGTAGGTTGCCTCCAGACATAGATGGACAGATGAGGACAGTGATATAGAGGGGAGGGATGGGGGTGTAGGGGGCCTCCAGACATAGATGGATAGATGAGGACAGTGATATAGAGGGGAGGGATGGGGGTGTAGGGTGCCTCCAGACATAGATGGACAGATGAGGACAGTGATATAGAGGGGAGGGATGGGGGTGTAGGGTACCTCCAGACATAGATGGACAGATGAGGACAGTGAGATAGAGGGGAGGGATGGGGGTGTAGGGTGTCTCCAGTCATAGATGGACAGATGAGGACAGTGATATAGAGGGGAGGGATGGGGGTGTAGGGTGCCTCCAGACATAGATGGATAGATGAGGACAGTGATATAGAGGGGAGGGATGGGGGTGTAGGGTGCCTCCAGACATAGATGGACAGATGAGGACAGTGAGATAGAGGGGAGGAATGGGGGTGTAGGGGGCCTCCAGACATAGATGGACAGATGAGGACCGTGAGATAGAGGGGAGGGATGGGGGTGTAGGGTACCTCCAGACATAGATGGACAGATCAGGAAAGTGATATAGAGGGGAGGGATGGGGCTGTAGGGTGCCTTCAGACATAGATGGACAGATGAGGACAGTGAGATAGAGGGGAGGGATGGGGGTGTAGGGGGCCTCCAGACATAGATGGACAGATGAGGACAGTGAGATAGAGGGGAGGGATGGGGGTGTAGGGTACCTCCAGACATAGATGGACAGATGAGGACAGTGAGACAGAGGGGAGGGATGGGGTGTAGGGGGCCTCCAGACATAGATGGATAGATGAGGACAGTGATATAGAGGGGAGGGATGGGGGTGTAGGGTTCCTCCAGACATAGATGGACAGATGAGAACAGTGAGAAAGAGGGGAGGGATGGGGGTGTAGGGTTCCTCCAGACATAGATGGACAGATGAGGAAAGTGAGATAGAGGGGAGGGATGGGGGTGTAGGGGGCCTCCAGGCATGGATGGACAGATGAGGAAAGTGAGATAGAGGGAAGGGATGGGGGTGTAGGGTTCCTCCAGACATAGATGGACAGATGAGGAACGTGATATAGAGGGGAGGGATGGGGGTGTAGGGTGCCTTTAGACATAGATGGACAGATGAGGACAGTGATATAGAGGGGAGGGATGGGGGTGTAGGGTACCTCCAGACATAGATGGACAGATGAGGACAGTGAGATAGAGGGGAGGGATGGGGGTGTAGGGTGCCTCCAGACATAGATGGACAGATGAGGACAGTGAGATAGAGGGAAGGGATGGGGGTGTAGGGTGCCTCCAGACATAGATGGACAGATGAGGACAGTGATATAGAAGGGATGGATCGGGTGTAGGGTACCTCCAGACATAGATGGACAGATGAGGACAGTGAGAAAGAGGGGAGGGATGGAGGTGTAGGGTTCCTCCAGACATAGATGGACAGATGAGGAAAGTGAGATAGAGGGGAGGGATGGGGGTGTAGGGGGCCTCCAGGCATGGATGGACAGATGAGGACAGTGAGATAGAGTGGAGGGATGGGGGTGTAGGGTTCCTCCAAACATAGATGGACAGATCAGAAAAGTTATATAGAGGGGAGGGATGGGGGTGTAGGGTGCCTTCAGACATAGATGGACAGATGAGGACAGTGAGATAGAGGGGAGGGATGGGGGTGTAGGGGGCCTGCAGACATAGATGGACAGATGAGGACAGTGATATAGAGGGGAGGGATGGGGGTGTAGGGTACCTCCAGACATACATGGACAGATGAGGACAGTAAGATAGAGGGGAGGGATGGGGGTGTAGTGGGCCTCCAGACATAGATGGACAGATGAGGGCAGTGATATAGAGGGGAGGGATGGGGGTGTAGGGTACCTCCAGACATAGATGGACAGATGAGGACAGTGAGATAGAGGGGAGGGATGGGGGTGTGGGCGGCCTCCAGACATAGATGGACAGATGAGGGCAGTGATATAGAGGGGAGGGATGGGGGTGTAGGGGGCCTCCAGACATAGATGGACAGATGAGGACAGTGAGATAGAGGGGAGGGATGGGGGTGTAGGGTACCTCCAGACATAGATGGATAGATGAGGACAGTGAGATAGAGGGGAGGGATGGGGGTGTAGGGTGTCTCCAGACATAGATGGACAGATGAGGACAGTGAGATAGAGGGGAGGGATGGGGGTGTAGGGGGCCTCCAGACATAGATGGACAGATGAGGACAGAGAGATAGAGGGGAGGGATGGGGGTGTAGGGTGCCTCCAGACATTGATGATGACAGTGAGATAGAGGGGAGGGATGGGGGTGTAGGGTGCCTCCAGACATAGATGGATAGATGAGGACAGTGAGATAGAGGGGAGGGATGGGGGTGTGGGGTGCCTCCAGAAATAGATGCTCAGGTGAGGACAGTGAGATAGAGGGGAGGGATGGGGGTGTAGGGTACCTCCAGACATAGATGGATAGATGAGGACAGTGATATAGAGAGGAGGGATGGGGGTGTAGGGTGCCTCCAGACATAGATGGACAGATGAGGACAGTGATATAGAGGGGAGGGATGGGGGTGTAGGGGGACTCCAGACATAGATGAATAGATGAGGACAGTGATATAGAGGGGAGGGATGGGGTGTAGGGTACCTCCAGACATAGATGGACAGATGAGGACAGTGAGATAGAGGGGAGAGATGGGGGTGTAGGGTATCTCCAGACATAGATGGACAGATGAGGACAGTGAGATAGAGGGGAGGGATGGGGTGTAGGGTACCTCCAGACATAGATGGACAGATGAGGACAGTGATATAGAGGGGAGGGATGGGGGTGTAGGGTACCTCCAGACATAAATGGACAGTTGAGGACAGTGAGATAGAGGGGAGGGATGGGGGTGTAGGGTACCTCCAGACATAGATGGACAGATGAGGACAGTGAGATAGAGGGGAGGCATGGGGGTGTAGGGTGCCTCCAGACATAGATGAACAGATGAGGACAGTGATATAGAGGGGAGGGATGGGGGTGTAGGGTACCTTCAGACATATATGGTTAGATGAGGACAGTGATAAATAGGGGAGGGATGGGGGGTGTAGGGTTCCTCCAGAAATAGATGGATAGATGAGGACAGTGATATAGAGGGGAGTGATGGGGGTGTAGGGTACCTCCAGACATAGATGGACAGGTGAGGACAATGATATAGAGGGGAGTGATGGGGGTGTAGGGTACCTCCAGACATAGATGGACAGTTGAGGACAGTGAGATAGAGGGGAGGGATGGGGGTGTAGGGTACCTCCAGACATAGATGGACAGATGAGGACAGTGAGATAGAGGGGAGGCATGGGGGTGTAGGGTGCCTCCAGACATAGATGAACAGATGAGGACAGTGATATAGAGGGGAGGGATGGGGGTGTAGGGTACCTTCAGACATATATGGTTAGATGAGGACAGTGATAAATAGGGGAGGGATGGGGGTGTAGGGTTCCTCCAGAAATAGATGGATAGATGAGGACAGTGATATAGAGGGGAGGGATGGGGGTGTAAGGTGCCTCCAGACATAGATGGACAGATGAGGACAGTGAGATAGAGGAGGGATGGGGGTGTAGGGTGCCTCCAGACATAGATGGACAGATGAGGGCAGTTATATAGAGGGGAGGGATGGGGGTGTAGGGTGCCTCCAGACATAAATGGATAGATGAGGACAGTGAGATAGAGGGAAGGGATGGGGGTGTAGGGGGCCTCCAGGCATGGATGGACAGATGAGGACAGTGAGATAGAGGGAAGGGATGGGGGTGTAGGGTTCCTCCAGACATAGATGGACAGATGAGGAAAGTGATATAGAGGGGAGGGATGGGGGTGTAGGGTGCCTTTAGACATAGATGGACAGATGAGGACAGTGAGATAGAGGGGAGGGATGGGGGTGTAGGGGGCCTCCAGACATAGATGGACAGATGATGACAGTGATATAGAGGGGAGGGATGGGGGTTTAGGGGGCCTCCAGACATAAATGGACAGATGAGGACAGTGAGATAGAGGGGAGGGATGGGGTGTAGGGTACCTCCAGACATAGATGGACAGATGAGGACAGTGATATAGAGGGGAGGGATGGGGGTGTAGGGTACCTCCAGACATACATGGACAGATGAGGACAGTGAGATAGAGGGGAGGGATGGGGGTGTAGGGTACCTCCAGACATAGATGGACAGATGAGGACAGTGAGATAGAGGGGAGGGATGGGGGTGTGGGCGGCCTCCAGACATAGATGGACAGATGAGGGCAGTGAGATAGAGGGGAGGGATGGGGGTGTAGGGTACCTCCAGACATAGATGGACAGATGAGGACAGTGAGATAGAGGGGAGGGATGGGGGTGTGGGCGGCCTCCAGACATAGATGGACAGATGAGGGCAGTGATATAGAGGGGAGGGATGGGGGTGTAGGGTGCCTCCAGACATAGATGGACAGATGAGGACAGTGATATAGAGGGGAGGGATGGGGGTGTAAGGTGCCTCCAGACATAGATGGACAGATGAGGACAGTGAGATAGAGGGGAGGGATGGGGGTGTAGGGGGACTCCAGACATAGATGGACAGATGAGGACAGTGAGATAGAGGGGAGGGCTGGGGGTGTAGGGTTCCTCCAGACATAGATGGACAGATGAGGACAGTGAAATAGAGGGGAGGGATGGGGGTGTAGGGTACCTCCAGACATAGATGGACAGATGAGGACAGTGAGATAGAGAGGAGGGATGGGGGTGTAGGGTACCTCCAGACATGGATGGACAGATGAGGACAGTGAGATAGAGGTGAGGGATGAGGGCGTAGGATTCTTCCAGTCATAGATGGACAGATGAGGACAGTGAGATAGAAGGGAGGGATGGGGGTGTAGGATACCTCCAGACATGGATGGACAGATGAGGACAGTGATATAGAGGGGAGGGATGGGGGTGTAGGGTGCCTCCAGACATAAATGGATAGATGAGGACAGTGATATAGAAGGGAGGGATGGGGGTGTAGGTTGCCTCCAGACATAGATGGACAGATGAGGACAGTGATATAGAGGGGAGGGATGGGGGTGTAGGGGGCCTCCAGACATAGATGGATAGATGAGGACAGTGATATAGAGGGGAGGGATGGGGGTGTAGGGTGCCTCCAGACATAGATGGACAGATGAGGACAGTGATATAGAGGGGAGGGATGGGGGTGTAGGGTACCTCCAGACATAGATGGACAGATGAGGACAGTGAGATAGAGGGGAGGGATGGGGGTGTAGGGTGTCTCCAGTCATAGATGGACAGATGAGGACAGTGATATAGAGGGGAGGGATGGGGGTGTAGGGTGCCTCCAGACATAGATGGATAGATGAGGACAGTGATATAGAGGGGAGGGATGGGGGTGTAGGGTGCCTCCAGACATAGATGGACAGATGAGGGCAGTGATATAGAGGGGAGGGATGGGGCTGTAGGGTGCCTTCAGACATAGATGGACAGATGAGGACAGTGAGATAGAGGGGAGGGATGGGGGTGTAGGGGGCCTCCAGACATAGATGGACAGATGAGGACAGTGAGATAGAGGGGAGGGATGGGGGTGTAGGGTACCTCCAGACATAGATGGACAGATGAGGACAGTGAGACAGAGGGGAGGGATGGGGTGTAGGGGGCCTCCAGACATAGATGGATAGATGAGGACAGTGATATAGAGGGGAGGGATGGGGGTGTAGGGTTCCTCCAGACATAGATGGACAGATGAGAACAGTGAGAAAGAGGGGAGGGATGGGGGTGTAGGGTTCCTCCAGACATAGATGGACAGATGAGGAAAGTGAGATAGAGGGGAGGGATGGGGGTGTAGGGGGCCTCCAGGCATGGATGGACAGATGAGGACAGTGAGATAGAGGGAAGGGATGGGGGTGTAGGGTTCCTCCAGACATAGATGGACAGATGAGGAAAGTGATATAGAGGGGAGGGATGAGGGTGTAGGGTGCCTTTAGACATAGATGGACAGATGAGGACAGTGATATAGAGGGGAGGGATGGGGGTGTAGGGGGCCTCCAGACATAGATGGACAGATGAGGACAGTGAGATAGAGGGAAGGGATGGGGGTGTAGGGTGCCTCCAGACATAGATGGACAGATGAGGACAGTGAGATAGAGGGGAGGGATGGGGGTGTGGGCGGCCTCCATAGATGGACAGATGAGGACAGTGAGATAGAGGGTAGGAATGGGGGTGTAGGGTGCCTCCAGACATAGATGGACAGATGAGGACAGTGATATAGAGGGGAGGGATGGGGGTGTAGGGTACCTCCAGACATACATGGACAGATGAGGACAGTGAGATAGAGGGGAGGGATGGGGGTGTAGTGGGCCTCCAGACATAGATGGACAGATGAGGGCAGTGATATAGAGGGGAGGGATGGGGGTGTAGGGTACCTCCAGACATAGATGGACAGATGAGGACAGTGAGATAGAGGGGAGGGATGGGGGTGTGGGCGGCCTCCAGACATAGATGGACAGATGAGGGCAGTGATATAGAGAGGAGGGATGGGGGTGTAGGGTGCCTCCAGACATAGATGGACAGATGAGGACAGTGAGATAGAGGGAAGGGATGGGGGTGTAGGGTGCCTCCAGACATAGATGGACAGATGAGGACAGTGATATAGAAGGGATGGATCGGGTGTAGGGTACCTCCAGACATAGATGGACAGATGAGGACAGTGAGATAGAGGGGAGGGATGGGGGTGTGGGCGGCCTCCATAGATGGACAGATGAGGACAGTGAGATAGAGGGTAGGAATGGGGGTGTAGGGTGCCTCCAGACATAGATGGACAGATGAGGACAGTGAGATAGAGGGAAGGGATGGGGGTGTAGGGTGCCTCCAGACATAGATGGACAGATGAGGACAGTGATATAGAAGGGATGGATCGGGTGTAGGGTGCCTCCAGACATAGATGGACAGATGAGGACAGTGAGATAGAGGGGAGGGATGGGGGTGTAGGGGGCCTCCAGACATAGATGGATTGATTAGGACAGTGATATAGAGGGGAGGGATGGGGGTGTAGGGTGCCTCCAGACATAGATGGATAGATGAGGACAGTGATATAGAGGGGAGGGATGGGGGTGTAGGGTACCTCCAGACATAGATGGACAGATCAGGAAAGTGACATAGAGGGGAGGGATGGGGCTGTAGGGTGCCTTCAGACATAGATGGAAAGATGAGGACAGTGAGATAGAGGGAAGGGATGGGGGTGTAGGGTGCCTCCAGACATAGATGGACAGATGAGGACAGTGATATAGAAGGGATGGATCGGGTGTAGGGTGCCTCCAGACATAGATGGACAGATGAGGACAGTGAGATAGAGGGAAGGGATGGGGGTGTAGGGTGCCTCCAGACATAGATGGACAGATGAGGACAGTGACATAGAAGGGATGGATCGGGTGTAGGGTGCCTACAGACATAGATGGACAGATGAGGACAGTGAGATAGAGGGGAGGGATGGGGGTGTAGGGGGCCTCCACACATAGATGGATTGATTAGGACAGTGATATAGAGGGGAGGGATGGGGGTGTAGGGTGCCTCCAGACATAGATGGACAGATGAGGACAGTGAGATAGAGGGGAGGGATGGGGGTGTAGGGGGCCTCCAGACATAGATGGACAGATGATGACAGTGATATAGAGGGGAGGGATGGGGGTGTAGGGGCCTCCACACATAGATGGACAGATGAGGACAGTGAGATAGAGGGGAGGGATGGGGGTGTACGGTTTACCAGACATAGATGGACAGATGAGGACAGTGAGATAGAGGGGAGGGATGGGGGTGTAGGGTACCTCCAGACATAGATGGACAGATGAGGACAGTGAGACAGAGGGGAGGGATGGGGTGTAGGGGGCCTCCAGACATAGATGGACAGATGAGGACAGTGAGAAAGAGGGGAGGGATGGAGGTGTAGGGTTCCTCCAGACATAGATGGACAGATGAGGAAAGTGAGATAGAGGGGAGGGATGGGGGTGTAGGGGGCCTCCAGGCATGGATGGACTGATGAGGACAGTGAGATAGAGTGGAGGGATGGGGGTGTAGAGTTCCTCCAGACATAGATGGACAGATCAGGAAAGTTATATAGAGGGGAGGGATGGGGGTGTAGGGTGCCTTCAGACATAGATGGACAGATGAGGACAGTGAGATAGAGGGGAGGGATGGGGTGTAGGGTACCTCCAGACATAGATGGACAGATGAGGACAGTGAGATAGAGGGGAGGGATAGGGGTGTAGTGGGCCTCCAGACATAGATGGACAGATGAGGGCAGTGATATAGAGGGGAGGGATGAGGGTGTAGGGTACCTCCAGACATAGATGGACAGATGAGGACAGTGAGATAGAGGGGAGGGATGGGGGTGTGGGCGGCCTCCATAGATGGACAGATGAGGACAGTGAGATAGAGGGTAGGGATGGGGGTGTAGGGTGCCTCCAGACATAGATGGACAGATGAGGACAGTGAGATAGAGGGAAGGGATGGGGGTGTAGGGTGCCTCCAGACATAGATGGACAGATGAGGACAGTGATATAGAAGGGATGGATCGGGTGTAGGGTACCTCCAGACATAGATGGACAGATGAGGACAGTGAGAAAGAGGGGAGGGATGGAGGTGTAGGGTACCTCCAGACATAGATGGACAGATGAGGACAGTGATATAGAGGGGATGAATGGGGGTGTAGGGTTCCTCCAGACATAGATGGACAGATGAGGAAAGTGAGATAGAGGGGAGGGATGGGGGTGTAGGGGGCCTCCAGGCATGGATGGACAGATGAGGACAGTGAGATAGAGTGGAGGGATGGGGGTGTAGGGTTCCTCCAAACATAGATGGACAGATCAGGAAAGTTATATAGAGGGGAGGGATGGGGGTGTAGGGTGCCTTCAGACATAGATGGACAGATGAGGACAGTGAGATAGAGGGGAGGGATGGGGGTGTAGGGGGCCTGCAGACATAGATGGACAGATGAGGACAGTGATATAGAGGGGAGGGATGGGGGTGTAGGGTACCTCCAGACATACATGGACAGATGAGGACAGTGAGATAGAGGGGAGGGATGGGGGTGTAGTGGGCCTCCAGACATAGATGGACAGATGAGGGCAGTGATATAGAGGGGAGGGATGGGGGTGTAGGGTACCTCCAGACATAGATGGACAGATGAGGACAGTGAGATAGAGGGGAGGGATGGGGGTGTGGGCGGCCTCCAGACATAGATGGACAGATGAGGGCAGTGATATAGAGGGGAGGGATGGGGGTGTAGGGTGCCTCCAGACATAGATGGACAGATGAGGACAGTGAGATAGAGGGAAGGGATGGGGGTGTAGGGTGCCTCCAGACATAGATGGACAGATGATGACAGTGATATAGAGGGGAGGGATGGGGGTTTAGGGGGCCTCCAGACATAGATAGACAGATGAGGACAGTGAGTTAGAGGGGAGGGATGGGGTGTAGGGTACCTCCAGACATAGATGGACAGATGAGGACAGTGAGATAGAGGGGAGGGATGGGGGTGTAGTGGGCCTCCAGACATAGATGGACAGATGAGGGCAGTGATATAGAGGGGAGGGATGGGGGTGTAGGGTACCTCCAGACATAGATGGACAGATGAGGACAGTGAGATAGAGGGGAGGGATGGGGGTGTGGGCGGCCTCCAGACATAGATGGACAGATGAGGGCAGTGATATAGAGGGGAGGGATGGGGGTGTAGGGTGCCTCCAGACATAGATGGACAAATGAGGACAGTGAGATAGAGGGAAGGGATGGGGGTGTAGGGTGCCTCCAGACATAGATGGACAGATGAGGACAGTGATATAGAAGGGATGGATCGGGTGTAGGGTACCTCCAGACATAGATGGACAGATGAGGACAGTGAGATAGAGGGGAGGGATGGGGGTGTGGGCGGCCTCCATAGATGGACAGATGAGGACAGTGAGATAGAGGGTAGGAATGGGGGTGTAGGGTGCCTCCAGACATAGATGGACAGATGAGGGCAGTGATATAGAGGGGAGGGATGGGGGTGTAGGGTACCTCCAGACATAGATGGACAGATGAGGACAGTGAGATAGAGGGGAGGGATGGGGGTGTGGGCGGCCTCCAGACATAGATGGACAGATGAGGGCAGTGATATAGAGAGGAGGGATGGGGGTGTAGGGTGCCTCCAGACATAGATGGACAGATGAGGACAGTGGGATAGAGGGGATGGATGGGGGTGTAGGGTACCTCCAGACATAGATGGACAGATGAGGACAGTGAGATAGAGGGGAGGGATGGGGGTGTGGGCGGCCTCCAGACATAGATGGACAGATGAGGGCAGTGATATAGAGAGGAGGGATGGGGGTGTAGGGTGCCTCCAGACATAGATGGACAGATGAGGACAGTGAGATAGAGGGAAGGGATGGGGGTGTAGGGTGCCTCCAGACATAGATGGACAGATGAGGACAGTGATATAGAAGGGATGGATCGGGTGTAGGGTACCTCCAGACATAGATGGACAGATGAGGACAGTGAGATAGAGGGGAGGGATGGGGGTGTGGGCGGCCTCCATAGATGGACAGATGAGGACAGTGAGATAGAGGGTAGGAATGGGGGTGTAGGGTGCCTCCAGACATAGATGGACAGATGAGGACAGTGAGATAGAGGGAAGGGATGGGGGTGTAGGGTGCCTCCAGACATAGATGGACAGATGAGGACAGTGATATAGAAGGGATGGATCGGGTGTAGGGTGCCTCCAGACATAGATGGACAGATGAGGACAGTGAGATAGAGGGGAGGGATGGGGGTGTAGGGGGCCTCCAGACATAGATGGATTGATTAGGACAGTGATATAGAGGGGAGGGATGGGGGTGTAGGGTGCCTCCAGACATAGATGGATAGATGAGGACAGTGATATAGAGGGGAGGGATGGGGGTGTAGGGTACCTCCAGACATAGATGGACAGATGAGGACAGTGAGATAGAGGGGAGGGATGGGGGTGTAGGGTACCTCCAGACATAGATGGACAGATCAGGAAAGTGACATAGAGGGGAGGGATGGGGCTGTAGGGTGCCTTCAGACATAGATGGAAAGATGAGGACAGTGAGATAGAGGGAAGGGATGGGGGTGTAGGGTGCCTCCAGACATAGATGGACAGATGAGGACAGTGATATAGAAGGGATGGATCGGGTGTAGGGTGCCTCCAGACATAGATGGACAGATGAGGACAGTGAGATAGAGGGAAGGGATGGGGGTGTAGGGTGCCTCCAGACATAGATGGACAGATGAGGACAGTGACATAGAAGGGATGGATCGGGTGTAGGGTGCCTCCAGACATAGATGGACAGATGAGGACAGTGAGATAGAGGGGAGGGATGGGGGTGTAGGGGGCCTCCAGACATAGATGGATTGATTAGGACAGTGATATAGAGGGGAGGGATGGGGGTGTAGGGTGCCTCCAGACATAGATGGACAGATGAGGACAGTGAGATAGAGGGGAGGGATGGGGGTGTAGGGGGCCTCCAGACATAGATGGACAGATGATGACAGTGATATAGAGGGGAGGGATGGGGGTGTAGGGGCCTCCACACATAGATGGACAGATGAGGACAGTGAGATAGAGGGGAGGGATGGGGGTGTACGGTTCCTCCAGACATAGATGGACAGATGAGGACAGTGAGATAGAGGGGAGGGATGGAGGTGTAGGGTTCCTCCAGACATAGATGGACAGATGAGGAAAGTGAGATAGAGGGGAGGGATGGGGGTGTAGGGGGCCTCCAGGCATGGATGGACTGATGAGGACAGTGAGATAGAGTGGAGGGATGGGGGTGTAGGGTGCCTCCAGACATAGATGGACAGATCAGGAAAGTTATATAGAGGGGAGGGATGGGGGTGTAGGGTGCCTTCAGACATAGATGGACAGATGAGGACAGTGAGATAGAGGGGAGGGATGGGGGTGTAGGGGGCCTGCAGACATAGATGGACAGATGATGACAGTGATATAGAGGGGAGGGATGGGGGTTTAGGGGGCCTCCAGACATAGATGGACAGATGAGGACAGTGAGATAGAGGGGAGGGATGGGGTGTAGGGTACCTCCAGACATAGATGGACAGATGAGGACAGTGAGATAGAGGGGAGGGATAGGGGTGTAGTGGGCCTCCAGACATAGATGGACAGATGAGGGCAGTGATATAGAGGGGAGGGATGGGGGTGTAGGGTACCTCCAGACATAGATGGACAGATGATGACAGTGATATAGAGGGGAGGGATGGGGGTTTAGGGGGCCTCCAGACATAGATAGACAGATGAGGACAGTGAGTTAGAGGGGAGGGATGGGGTGTAGGGTACCTCCAGACATAGATGGACAGATGAGGACAGTGAGATAGAGGGGAGGGATGGGGGTGTAGTGGGCCTCCAGACATAGATGGACAGATGAGGGCAGTGATATAGAGGGGAGGGATGAGGGTGTAGGGTACCTCCAGACATAGATGGACAGATGAGGACAGTGAGATAGAGGGGAGGGATGGGGGTGTGGGCGGCCTCCATAGATGGACAGATGAGGACAGTGAGATAGAGGGTAGGGATGGGGGTGTAGGGTGCCTCCAGACATAGATGGACAGATGAGGACAGTGAGATAGAGGGAAGGGATGGGGGTGTAGGGTGCCTCCAGACATAGATGGACAGATGAGGACAGTGATATAGAAGGGATGGATCGGGTGTAGGGTACCTCCAGACATAGATGGACAGATGAGGACAGTGAGAAAGAGGGGAGGGATGGAGGTGTAGGGTTCCTCCAGACATAGATGGACAGATGAGGAAAGTGAGATAGAGGGGAGGGATGGGGGTGTAGGGGGCCTCCAGGCATGGATGGACAGATGAGGACAGTGAGATAGAGTGGAGGGATGGGGGTGTAGGGTTCCTCCAAACATAGATGGACAGATGAGGACAGTGAGATAGAGGAGAGGGATGGGGGTGTAGGGTGCCTTCAGACATAGATGGACAGATGAGGACAGTGAGATAGAGGGGAGGGATGGGGGTGTAGGGGGCCTGCAGACATAGATGGACAGATGATGACAGTGATATAGAGGGGAGGGATGGGGGTTTAGGGGGCCTCCAGACATAGATGGACAGATGAGGACAGTGAGATAGAGGGGAGGGATGGGGTGTAGGGTACCTCCAGACATAGATGGACAGATGAGGACAGTGAGATAGAGGGGAGGGATAGGGGTGTAGTGGGCCTCCAGACATAGATGGACAGATGAGGGCAGTGATATAGAGGGGAGGGATGGGGGTGTAGGGTACCTCCAGACATAGATGGACAGATGATGACAGTGATATAGAGGGGAGGGATGGGGGTTTAGGGGGCCTCCAGACATAGATGGACAGATGAGGACAGTGAGTTAGAGGGGAGGAATGGGGTGTAGGGTACCTCCAGACATAGATGGACAGATGAGGACAGTGAGATAGAGGGGAGGGATGGGGGTGTAGTGGGCCTCCAGACATAGATGGACAGATGAGGGCAGTGATATAGAGGGGAGGGATGAGGGTGTAGGGTACCTCCAGACATAGATGGACAGATGAGGACAGTGAGATAGAGGGGAGGGATGGGGGTGTGGGCGGCCTCCATAGATGGACAGATGAGGACAGTGAGATAGAGGGGAGGGATGGGGGTGTAGTGGGCCTCCAGACATAGATGGACAGATGAGGACAGTGAGATAGAGGGGAGGGATGGGGGTGTAGGGTGCCTCCAGACATAGATGGACAGATGAGGACAGTGATATAGAAGGGATGGATCAGGTGTAGGGTACCTCCAGACATAGATGGACAGATGAGGACAGTGAGATAGAGGGGAGGGATGGGGATGTAGGGTTCCTCCAGACATGTATTGACTGATCAGGACAGTGAGATAGAGGGGAGGGATGGGGTGTAGGGTACCTCCAGACATAGATGGACAGATGAGGACAGTGAGATAGAGGGGAGGGATGGGGGTGTAGGGGGCCTCCAGACATAGATGGACAGATGAGGGCAGTGATATAGAGGGGAGGGATGGGGGTGTAGGGTACCTCCAGACATAGATGGACAGATGATGACAGTGATATAGAGGGGAGGGATGGAGGTTTAGGGGGCCTCCAGACATAGATGGACAGATGAGGACAGTGAGATAGAGGGGAGGGATGGGGTGTAGGGTACCTCCAGACATAGATGGACAGATGATGACAGTGAGATAGAGGGGAGGGATGGGGGTGTAGTGGGCCTCCAGACATAGATGGACAGATGAGGGCAGTGATATAGAGGGGAGGGATGGGGGTGTAGGGTACCTCCAGACATAGATGGACAGATGAGGACAGTGAGATAGAGGGGAGGGATGGGGGTGTGGGCGGCCTCCATAGATGGACAGATGAGGACAGTGAGATAGAGGGTAGGGATGGGGGTGTAGGGTGCCTCCAGACATAGATGGACAGATGAGGACAGTGAGATAGAGGGAAGGGATGGGGGTGTAGGGTGCCTCCAGACATAGATGGACAGATGAGGACAGTGAGATAGAGGGAAGGGATGGGGGTGTAGGGTGCCTCCAGACATAGATGGACAGATGAGGACAATGATATAGAAGGGATGGATCGGGTGTAGGGTACCTCCAGACATAGATGGACAGATGAGGACAGTGAGATAGAGGGGAGGGATGGGGGTTTAGGGTTCCTCCAGACATGTATTGACTGATCAGGACAGTGAGATAGAGGGGAGGGATGGGGGTGTAGGGTACCTCCAGACATAGATGGACAGATGAGGACAGTGATATAGAGGGGAGGAATGGGGTGTAGGGTGCCTCCAGACATAGATGGACAGATGAGGACAGTGAGATAGAGGGGAGGGATGGGGGTGTAGGGTACCTCCAGACATAGATGGACAGATGAGGACAGTGAGATAGAGGGGAGGGATGGGGTGTAGGGTGCCTCCAGACATAGATGGACAGATGAGGACAGTGAGATAGAGGGGAGGGATGGGGTGTAGGGTGCCTCCAGACATAGATGGACAGATGAGGACAGTGAGATAGAGGGGAGGGATGGGGTGTAGGGTACCTCCAGACATAGATGGACAGATGAGGACAGTGAGATAGAGGGGAGGGATGGGGGTGTAGTGTAACTCCAGACATAGATGGACAGATGAGGACAGTGAGATAGAGGGGAGAGATGGGGGTGTAGGGTACCTCCAGACATAGATGGACAGATGAGGACAGTGAGATAGAGGGGAGGGATGGGGGTGTAGGGTACCTCCAGACATAGATGGACAGATGAGGACAGTGATATAGAGGGGAGGGATGGGGGTGTAGGGTGCCTCCAGACATAGATGGACAGATGAGGACAGTGAGATAGAGGGGAGGGATGGGGTGTAGGGTACCTCTAGACATAGATGGACAGATGAGGACAGTGAGATAGAGGGGAGGGATGGGGGTGTAGGGTGCCTCAAGACATAGATGCTCAGGTGATGACAGTGATATAGAGGGGAGGGATGAGGGTGTAGGGGGCCTCCAGACATAGATGGACAGATGAGGGCAGTGAGATAGAGGGGAGGGATAGGGGTGTAGTGTACCTCCAAACATAGATGGACAGATGAGGACAGTGATATAGAGGGGAGGGTTGGGGGTGTAGGGTACCTCCAGACATAGATGGACAGTTGAGGACACTGAGATAGAGGGGAGGGATGGGGGTGTAGGGTACCTCCAGACATAGATGGACAGATGAGGACAGTGAGATAGAGGGGAGGGATAGGGGTGTAGTGTACCTCCAGACATAGATGGACAGGTGATGACAGTGAGATAGAGGGGAGGGATGGGGGTGTAGGGTACCTTCAGACATAGATGGACAGATGAGGACAGTGAGATAGAGGGGAGGGATGGGGGTGTAGGGTACCTCCAGACATAGATGGACATATGAGGACAGTGAGATAGAGGGGAGGGATGGGGGTGTAGGGTGCCTCCAGACATAGATGGACAGATGAGGACAGTGAGATAGAGGGGAGGGATGGGGGTGTAGGGGGCCTCCAGACATATATGGACAGATGAGGACAGTGATATAGAGGGGAGGGATGGGGGTGTAGGGTGCCTCCAGACATAGATGGACAGATGAGGACAGTGATATAGAGGGGAGGGATGGGGGTGTAGGGTGCCTCCAGACATAGATGGACAGATGAGGACAGTGAGATAGAGGGGAGGGATGGGGGTGTAGGGTGCCTCCAGACATAGATGCTCAGGTGATGACAGTGATATAGAGGGGAGGGATGGAGGTGTAGAGTGCCTCCAGACATAGATGGACAGATGAGGACAGTAAGATAGAGGGGAGGGATGGGGGTGTAGAGTGCCTCCAGACATAAATGGACAGATGAGGACGGAGGGATAGAGGGGAGGGATGGGGGTGTAGGGTACCTCCAGGCATGCTTTGGTCATCCGCCACAGTTGTTTTGGTGTTGCTGAGCTCACCAGTGCATTCTTTCTTTTTAAGGATGTTCCAAACAGTTGATTTGGCCACACCTAATGTTTTTGCTATCTCTCTGATGGGTTTGTTTTGTTTTTTCAGCCTAATGATGGCTTGCTTCACTCATAGTGACAGCTCTTTGGATCTCATATTGAGAGTTGACAGCAACAGATTCCAAATGCAAATAGCACACTTGAAATGAACTCTGGACCTTTTATCTGCTCCTTGTAAATGGGATAATGAGGGAATAACATACACCTGGTCATGGAACAGCTGAGCAGCCAGTTGTCCCATAACTTTTGGTCCCTTAAACAGTGGGAGGCTCATATACAAACTGTTGTAATTCCTACACCTGATTTGGATGTAAATACCCTCAAATTAAAGCTGAAAGTCTGCAGTTAAAGCACATCTTGTTTGTTTAATTTCAAATCCATTGTGGTGGTGTATAAAGCCAAAAGATTAGAATTGTGTTGATGTCCCAATATTTATGGAGCTGGCTGTATTTGATACGGACCTCGCGGGTGCTTTGGGGGGGCAAGCCAGGATATCCAGCTTCAAGCGCCGTCAGGGTTTGTTCGTTAAGTCCATCCTCAGGCCCAACTGAGGCAACATAGTTCACTGAATTTCTCCTTAAATAGTTGTGGAGAATGCAGCATGCAAGGATTATATGGTTACGTTTATATTCCGCCATGTTGATTGGCGTAAAGAATAGGCGGATCCGGCTGGCCATTATCCCAAAAGCATTGTCCACCACTGTTTTTTTTTTTGTTTTTTTTAAATCTTTATTTAAATTATTTATATCCATACAAAAGAAAACAAAAACAGAAATATCATTCACATCTTTTCCTCTACCATAATACTTTCCCTTGTATCCCATAAACCCCCCCCCCATCCAACACCCCCCCGAACCCCCCCCCCCCCCGCAGTATCTATCCAACCAGGTACTTTCGCCCTCCTACCCCCTTGGTGTCAACATTAGCTCTGCCTCTTCTCCACATATCTCACAGATTCCTTAAAAGCCACCCAACTTGCCCATCTACCTCCCCCAGTCTCATACTCCACATTTGACGGGTCTCTCTCCCTTTTCTCTAAGTTATATGTTTCCTGCACTCTTAGGAACCAATCCTTGATCTTGGGGCCTTCTACCTTTTGCCATTTTTTAGGGATTTCGCTTTTTGCTGCATTCAACAGCACAGGGGTAATGGACCCATTATATTCTCGGTTTCCACCCTCTGAACTGTGAAACAAGCATATCCATGGGTCATACGGGTTGTCCACCACTGTTCTGGCTCTGTCCAGCCGGTAGTTAAAAACCCTCTGCTCCAGGGAACAGCCGCATCAGGTGTTCACCCAGCCCAAACACTTCATCAGCGACAAAGACAAACAGGAGTCCTTCCATGTTCTCTTCAGCAGGTGGCAATCCCAAGCCACCATTCTGGAGCCATGTGTAGAACTCTGTCTGGGCAATGACTCCTCCATCCAACATCCGGCCATTCTTCCCCACGTCCACATAGAGAAACTCATATGTCGCCGACACCACCGCCAACATCACAATACTATTAAACCCCTTGTAATTATAATAGCATGACCCCGAGTTGGGGGGGTGGCACAATGTGGATGTGTTTCCCATCAATTGCCCCTCCGCAATTGGGAAAGTCCCACCACTGGGCAATTTGGGAAGCCACAGTCTGTCATTCCTGTGGGGTTGAAGGAAACTGTGGAGTCAAACAAGAAAAAAGAAGTTAGTAATTTTGCACATAAACATTGCAAGCAGATTAAACACAAACATTCTTGGCCAACATCAGTATAACATTTATTTTAAGGAGTATTTAAAGACAAAAATCTAAGGTCCACTTATCAGATTCCTCACCCTCTCTGATGGCCCATTCTAAAAAATTGAGGGGGGGAGATGTTTTGGACAGGTAACCCTCTCCACTTCATTGAGAGATGAATACATAAATAATGTGTGTTACTTTGGCCAGCCCCTCCTTACTTACACTATTGGCAGCCCACTGGACAGGTAAGAAGTGTCATAATAAAATAATACACACTGTACAAATTGAAGCAATTTTTTACATTCTGCAATTACCTATGAAAGATAATAGGAGAACAAAACTTTAAACAGTACAATTTGAAAGTATTCTGGCAGGCCCTTTCACTACATGCTTTGGTGAATTCATCCATAAATCTGACCACAAAAGAGGTAGGTATAGTGTGTATGGGTTTGGCAAAGTCACCAGATAGAGGATTGGTATCGGTTGACTTAGCGGTTGGGGGGAGGGAGGGTTCCAAATGATTTTGGGACCCAAAAATAAAGCCACTGGCACTCTGCATGAATTTAAGGACACAAATAACATTTGTACACATTTCAGGGGGTGTTTAAGGTAAAGCACTACAATGGAGCTGACAAAATCCATTGTTAAGTGACTAGGCTAGGTGTGTATTGGCCCAGGATAGCATGCTGGGGAGGTTAGTGAAGGCAAATATGCATGAAGGACAAAAAAGGAACTTTAAAAACTTCAGGCATGCATGAGAACAAAGGGGACATCCACAGCATATTACATTGACGGAAATTAGGGAATGAGGAAAGAAATACATTAGCAAACATTAAATACATATAATGTGATGTTAAAGGATACAACTTACCTTAATATAGTCCTTCTGCAGGACCTGGATGATGGCAGAACAGGTCTCTGGGATAATAATCCCCAGAGCCTGGGGGGAGATGCCTGTCGAGAACTTGATGTCCTGCAGACTTCTCCCCATTGCCAAGTACCTTAACGTGGCGACTAGCCTCTGCTCCGGAGTGATGGCTTGCCTCATGCTTGGTAATATAAGGGGACAGCAAAGCCAACAAACAGTGAAAAACGGGGTCCGTCATCCGGAGATAACTTCTGAAATCATCAGGATTATTCTCACGGATCTCCCGCAACAAAGGCATATGACAGAACTGGTCATGCTGGAGCAATCAAACTTTGGTCCATGAACTCCTCCCCGCCCTGTTCATGGACTGGGCTTGGGTCACAATAAGAACCCCAACACCAAGCCCCTGCACAGCACGAACTCTACGATGAGTATGTACCCGCAACATGGCTTCAAAATGGTCGGTTGGTCAAAATGAACTAACAGAAAGCACTGAACAACAGAAAGGCCTGAGAAGAGCGAGCTGAAAATCAGAAACGAGCGGACAAGAGCGCACTGAAAGAACAGATACGAATTGATTACACGCACTGAAAAACAGATACAAACCCACAAGCACAAACTGAAGAACAGTAACAATTGGAAAAGCACAAGGCTGAAAAGCGCGAATCGTCTCTCACCAAACTACTACTAAACCGAGATTAGCAGAAGGAGCGCAAAAGGTGGCGCACTGGCTATTGAACCTCCCTTTTCTAGTGCCGTCATACGTGTTGTACGTCACCGCGTTCTTGACGTTCGGCAGTTCTGACAAGATTTGTGTGACCGTGTGTATGCAAGACAACTTTGAGCCAACATCCGTCAGAAAAAAAACATGGATTTTGTTGTCGGAATGTGTGATTGTGTGTACACGGCATAACCTTCCCAGCTCACAAACTAAAACACATGAGAGTTTTGTTCATGAAACCAAAACTGCAAAGCAAGGTGGTCTTGTTAAGGTCCCACCACTAACAAACCAGATGGAGTTGAAGGAAGTCCATGGCAATGTGCGTCCATCCGTGTCCGCACAGGGCATGATGCGTTGATCGACCCAAATTCTAGATAGAGTGTTTCAGGGTGGTGAAAAATTTCAAACAAGATGGGAAATGAACAAGAAGGGGGACAAGGATGTGGAGGTAATAGTCATCCAGGGTCAAGGACTTCAAGGCAATATATGGCCCAGCTTCTCGTGGAGAGGAGTGAGAAGGAGGACAGGACGGCATTATGGTGCTCCCCTCCCCCCTGGCAACATAAGCAAAATGGGGGATTTCAAACAGGGGGTAGAGAGATCCATTTGTACGGTTTTCACATTCAGCGAGGAGGAGACCTCCTGTGCTGGTTTCGTGGATCCGGAGGCCCTAGGGCATTAATGGCGAACCTTTTTGAGCCCGAGTGCCCAAACAGCGACACAAAACCAATTTATTTATTTCAAAGTGCCAACATGGAATTAAACCTACCAGCGGCTCTGTACAGAGGATGGGACTGATCATCCCTCTGAATGAGCCCTAAGGGACCAAAAACTTATGATTCTGCCCAGAAAAAACCTTTTGTGCTTTTTCAAAGGAGTGCGTTACGGAATACAGGGCCCTTCCCAAAGCAGTGTCCTCTGCCCCTTCAAATCCCCCCCACATACATATCCTACCTGTGTATGAACAGCCAAAGTCCTCCACATTGCCATGCTTCAGTGCCCGAGCCCCTGTACAGGAAGCCGCTCTCCTTTTGGCTCTCCAAGTCCAGGAAGGGAGGATCATTCTTCTCTTCCTTGGTATTTAGAGGCATTGCGCGCTGCTTACAGCAGACACTCCATGTCCTTTCCACTTGGCTGCCCTCAGTGCATGCAGGGAGGGCTTTACTTACATCTGCTGCTCCACTGCCTGATCGCACTCATGATAGGAAAGGAGCCAGCTACTTCGCACCTGCACGCCAGTGCAAGTGACTGCATTGCTGGAGGATTCCCTCCCCTATCCTGGTGGTGTGCTATGTGCCCACAGAGAGGGCTCAGCGTGACAGCTGTGGCACGCGTGCCATAGGTTTGCCATCACTGCCCTAGGGTATCCACCCAGTGCGCAGCATAAACGGCCTTTCTCTTAGGCAGCTCTGAGAAACGCATCTCTGTCCCTGAAGTGCAGTAGAGGATGGGTTAAGGGCAGGGCTGGACTGGGACAAAAATTTGGCCCTGGACTTCATCCAGACTGGCCCACTTTAATTTTGAGCGTCCCCAACAGCGTCCCTCTTACATCAGAGTGTCCCCAACAGCATCTCCCTTACATCAGAGTGTCCCCAACAACATCCCCCTTACATCAGAGTGTCCCCAACAGCGTCCCGCTTACATCAGAGTGTTCCCATCAGCAGCCCCCTTCACATCAGAGTGTCCCCATCAGCAGTCCCCTTCACATCAGAGTGTCCCCATCAGCAGTCCCCTTCACATCAGAGTGCCCCATCAGAACCCCCTTACATCAGAGTGTCTCCATCAGCACTCCCTTACATCAGAGTGTCCCCATCAGCAGCCCCCTTCACATCAGAGTGTCCCCATCAGCAGCCCCCTTCACATCAGAGTGTCCCAATCAGCAGCCCCCTTCACATCGGAGTGTGCCCATCAGCACCCCATCACATCAGAGTGTCCCCAACAGCACCCCCTTACATCAGAGTGTCCCAATCAGCAGCCCCCTTCACATCAGAGTGTGCCCATCAGCACCCCATCACATCAGAGTGTCCCCAACAGCACCCCCTTACATCAGAGTGTCCCCATCAATACCCCCTTACATCAGAGTGTCCCCATCAGCAGCCCCCTTACATAAAAGTGTCCCCATCAGCAGCCCCCTTCACATCAGTGTTCCCATCAGCACACCCTTCACATCAGAGTGTCCTGATCAGCACCCCATTCACATCAGAGTGTCCCCATCAGCACCCCCTTTACATCAGAGTGTCCCCATCAGCACCCCCTTCACATCAGAGTGTCCCCAACAGCACCCCCTTACATCAGAGTGTCCCCATCAGCATCCCCTTCACATCAGAATGTCCCCATCAGCACACCCTTCACATCAGAGTGTCCCCAACAGCACCCCCTTACATCAGAGTGTCCCCATAAGCAGCCCCGTTACATCAGAGTGTCCCCATCAGCAGCCCCCTTCACATCAGAGTGTCCCCATCAGCAGCCCCCTTACATCAGAGTGTCTTCATCAGCAGCCCCCTTCACATCAGAGTACTCACAGTTCTGAAGGTGGCATCTTGTTCCTCTCTCCAGTCATGTGATAAGTGACAAGTGATAAGGGGAGAGAGGAAGGAAAGTCTGCCGGCTGTCTATCTCCCCCTGCAGGCTGGAGGGAGCAGAAAGCCTAATCCTCTCTCCAGCAAGTGTCTGCAGCTGCTTCTTGGTGACAAGAGTGAAATCGCGATCATTCACTGTCAGAGAGGAGCGGCTCCAGGACTGCACCTGACCGGCCCACTGAGCCATTGGCCCACCGGGAAACTCCTGGTAGTCCCGATGGCCAGTACATGCCTGGTTAAGGGTTTAGGATGTTAGGATAGGACTGCTGTTAAAGATGTGGGGTTGAGGGTTTGGTGTAAATTTTGGGTTAGGGCCTAGAGGGAAGGAAAGATTAGGGTACACATTATGGTTTATGGGTGAGCGATAGAGGGGGATAAGGATAAAGTTAGTGTGTAACATTGTGTGTTTGATATCATAAGAAGTGTCCTACCATTTACAACCACCGGGGGCATCAGAGTACCGGTACATTGTGTGTTTGATATCATAAAAGGTGTCCTACCAGTTATAACCACCAGGGGCATCAGAGTACCGGTGATATCTTATGTGTGATAAGACAGGAGGTGTCCTACCAAGTCAAACCACCAGGGGCATCAGAGTATCCATGCGTATACTACTGCACATGCTTGGGCTGCCATTTTGCAGGGTTGAGAGTTGCAGTGTTTTTCGAGAAAATGACGGCTGCGGCAGACAAGTTTTAGGCTATTTGTTCCAACATGCGTTCCAACATGCATTCCATTGCGCAATATGCCTTCCACACACTTTTCCACTTCACTACCAACAGAGCCCATCAGATTGTTCTACAACAGAGGCAGCGTACACCTCACTACAGCCAGCTTTGTCTTGAATTTCAGAATAATTTTAGCAATAAAATTTGTATATATATATATATATATATATATATATATATAAATATAGTTTATTTACATGTGTGATGTTGTTTGGATGTTACATTTTGAAAGCCTAAAGGTTTAGCACTGAGTAGTGCGGGGTGTACCAACATGGCCTCCGCCACCTTCCTACTGCTGGGTGTACCAACATGGCCTGCGCCACCTTCCTACTGCTGGGTGTACCAACATGGCCTCCGCCACCTTCCTACTGCTGGGTGTACCAACATGGCCTCCGCCACCTTCCTACTGCTGGGTGTACCAACATGGCCTCCTCCACCTTCCTGCTGCTGGGTGTACCAACACGGCCTCTGCCACCTTCCTACTGCTGGTGTCCATCTGCTTGCACAGTGTAACATCAAAACAGCATCACAAATATCACTATATTTCTTTATATACGCTCATTTTATTGCTAAAATTACTCTGAACGTCAAGACGTAGCTGGGTGTAGTAAGATGTCCGCTGCCGCTGTTCTATCAGGTTACCATTACCCATCAGATCATGCAGTGTTTGGAACACACAGTGCCGTGGAACGCATGTTGGAACGCATAGCGCATGCGCAATAAGTATTTTTTGGTCGGAACGTCACTTCCGTTACACAATCTGATTGGTAGCGGTAATCTGATAGAACAGCGGCGCCCTATGCTGAGCGCACTTTCCATACAATTCTGTTTTGGTGAAAGTCGTTCATAATATTCATTCATATCCGAAACTCACATTAGCAAAGAAATGACAGAGGTGTCCTAAGAGCGAGGTCCATGTACGGTACTAACCCTAAGGCGGTATTTCTCACCGATCCTCACAGATACACGCCATATTATTGATGACCACGATATATTTGTCTAATTAATGTCAGCTGTATAAAGAATTAGTGTCCTCCGTATTCTTCTTGAAGACCCAAGCATATTTTTCATATGTAAAATGGCGGCGTGCAGAGCATGCGCCGTTTGTGATCCAGGACCTATTCTGCCATCTCATGGCTGATGCTGGTACTGCTCACACTTATTTTTTCAATATAAAAGATTGCAGCTACTCTGCTGCCCCCCCGTGGATGGATGTGGTATTAGTTTGTATTTCTATACACAATTCTATGGCCTTGGTGCCCAACCTGTGTCCCAAGAGCCACATGCGACCCTCTGGCACCTTTTCCTGCCTTCCCTTACAGATCCCAATAGTCATTCATTTGAAAAGAAGATATTATGTCCCTGATTTCTGCCAGTCTCGTATTGCATATCCCCGGTCTCTATCTCCTGCAGTATTCTCAAGTCTTCATCCACACCTGTCACATGTCCGCAGTTTCTGTCTCCTCCAATAACTTTGAAGCCTCTGACAGTCTTTGGTCATACACTGAATATACTGTATGGCCCTTTGGAATGGTCAGGGGCCACAGCTGAGACCCACCTATATCTCATAAGATGACAACCACAGCTCTATGATATCACTCTGCTGCCATCCTGTGGCCGAACCTGTTATGACTTCCAGTCATTTCCCAAAGCTGAATATTATTGTTATCACAGGACACTTTATGTCGGGAATTCGTAGTAGAATGTAGAATTTGTCTTTGATGGAGTCCCAACAGTACCAACCACCAGGGGCATCAGAGTACTGGTAATATTGTGTGAATAATATATATATGGAGGTATCCTACCTGCTCCAACCACCAGGGGCATCAGAGTACCGGTAACATTGTGTGAATAATATATATATGGAGGTATCCTACCTGCTCCAACCACCAGGGGCATCAGAGTACCGGTAATATTGTGTAAATAATATATATATGGAGGTGTCCTACCTGCTCCAACCACCAGGGGCATCAGAGTACCGGTAATATTTTATGTTTGATATCATAAGATGTGTCCTGCCAGTTATTGCCACCAGGGGGCATCAGAGTACCGGTAATATTGTGTGTTTGATATCATAGGAAGTGTCCTGCCAGTTATTGCCACCAGGGGGCATCAGAGTACCGGTAATATTGTGTGTTTGATATCATAGGAAGTGTCCTGCCAGTTATTGCCACCAGGGGGCATCAGAGTACCGGTAATATTTTGTGTTTGATATTATAAGAAGTGTCCTGCCAGTTATTGCCACCAGGGGCATCAGAGTACCGGTAATATTTTGTGTTTGATATCATAGGAA